>NC_092463.1:31708223-31760723 GCF_047495875.1 Pithys albifrons albifrons | reverse complement strand
GCTGTTTCTCAATGTTGAGAAGTTTTCAGTGCTGGCCTCTTGTATTATTGCACTTAGCTCTTACCTAAACATTTCTTACCAGTCCATTGTTAAACCTTTTTGCTCACAGGTTTAGCATTGTGTCTTCATAAAATTTCAGGCAACATGTCATTGTCTGGTGTAAATAATAAACACCAGATTGCAATCACAACATAAAAATAAAAAATCCTGCACTTTTTTGAAGTTCAGTACGTATGATTAACAGGTACCCAGACTGCTTTGATTTTTTTTTAATTCAGTGTGTTAGCGAAAGCTCTATAGCACTGAGATTCATGAAATGACACACAAATAACTAAGCAAGTATCATCCATTGTGGTCATCATAGTGAATTGTAAAGGTAATGATAACGACACACAAAATGTTATCAGTTACTCTAGTAGAATTTCTCCTGGCACTCAGCATTGATTTAGCTCTGCTTCCACAAGACTGGCAATATCCTCAACCCTCTACCTTCCTTCTCCCAGTGCTTCAAGGGTATGGAGATCTCCTTGAACTTTGAAACCTTATCTTTATTAACCAGAGTTTAGGATTTTATACTGATGAGATGGTACTCAGTAGGAATTCAGTGACTATCACATCTGTAGCTTTGTTATTTTATACTGTTCTAGAAAATGGAGGCTAAAAGGGTTCAAAGGCTTCTACATTACATTGTGAAGAGCCCAGCATCTTTGTTCTAAAAATAAATACACGATTTAAAAATAAATAATTAAGTGAGTTCAAACCAGACGCTTACATTGCTTTTGAGGACATGCACATTTGATCAGCTGTTGAAAGAGTTGCAGTTCAGCTGTACTGAGCTAAGATTTAGTGACAGGGGCACCCAGGGATCAGACTCAAAGGCAGAACCTTAGCCTTCTCCTTAGAACAAGAAATGAGCATCAGACTAGATGACATGGAGAGATAATACACAGTACCAAAAGGGTTGAATGCTTTCCAGCAGGGTAGAAGACTGGTATGGCCAATCTTTAGTCCAAGATTCAATGAAGAACAGTAAGGACAATTGTGAGGTTCACTCTTACTTCGCAAAGTATGTCACTTTATGCTTATCTTTGATTATTACTTGTGATTATTGAAGATAATAAAATTTATGTGTGCACCTAACATTAAGCAATAACTTTACTGTTTTGTTGAAAGGTATCCATGGTATGCTAGGGAGAAAGTAGTCTGGCCTGCCATGGCCAGGAGAGGCTGCTTTTATATAAGTCTGCATAAGAAGGTAAAAAACAGGCTAAACTTTTTGAAGAAGATTTCCTCATCCTCACTTCCCACTCCATATCCTCCCACCTTCCTAAATTACTCTTTTTACATCTCAATTGGTAGAAAGACAAAGAAACCACTGTAACTGAGCAGAACTGCAATGTGAAGTAAAAATGGCAAGGGGCAAGACTGACAAAAGCAAGTCTGGTCCAGTCTGAAAGTATGAGGCAAAATTGGCAGAAGAAAGCTAAAAATGTACTTTGAGAATTAAGGACAATGAGTAGTATAAGCATTATTGCTGCATTCTGTTAAAGCATTTGCAGCAGAGAAGAGATACAAGAAAAATTACAAGTTGAATAAAACGAAAAGATAAAAAAATATTTCTTCCATAATTATTTTAAACAATTGAACACATGCTCTAGTATTCTGAGAATTAGGTACTTGTACACATCTTTCTCGATGCTTTGAATGAAGCTCAAGCATATGATTAAAAGTCTGTACTAGATAAGAGTATTTTGTCTGAAATCAGGCTGGAGAGCTCCTTGAACAGGAATCATGCTTCCAGACATAGGTCCAGGTTTGACTATGTGTATATGTAATGCTGTATTTCAAAATAGTATGTGCATATATCACAGAGGGAATACTTAATATACTTGAAGCTGGCAGCATGCTTGAGCACCCAGTTAGATTATGGTGAAAGAGAGAAGGTAAAAGATGTAAAAAGGAAAGAAAATACTTGTGAAAGGTTTAGGTATTTCTCCAGATTGCTGGTATCCTGTGGTTTAATTACTGTTAATGCTGTAACTTTTTGTGTAGACTTTAAGAACAGAATTCTGCTCAGGTATCTGATACGACATTGAAATTCAGACGTTGCCATTTCCAGGCCACGTAACATTTTAAAAAAGAATAAATGGTTTTAATTAGAAGGGATAGAATTATTTTTATTTCTTTCTCTGAGAGGAGATAGGAGATAGATACTTTGACAACAGGTAAGAAGCCCCTACACTCTAGATTTTTAGGGAGCTAAAATCTAAGCTTTAGGAGAAAATCTTAATTCAAAAATTAACTCCTTACTAACTGATACACTGTTTTTAAAGAAATATAGTGAGAATGTGCTTGGGTTTAGTAAATAACATGTAAAAAAAATCCCAGCTGACTTGAGTTCCTTAAATTCACTTCACATCTTCCAGGGAAATGTTTCACAACTTTGAAAATCAGAAAGGTTGCAACCCCTTTTTTAGATGATTACTTATAACTTGCTTGGGATATTATTGATCTTTTCCAAATAATTGATAACTATGAAGGTTTTGCTTATGTTAAGCAGCAGATTAAACTATGTTCTCAGAATGCTTTCACTGAATATTCCCTAAAATTTCTTGATTTTTATATGGAAATGTTTTTCAGTACTTAGAAAACAGACCTTGGAAAGGGTCTGCAGAAAATTATTAAAATGAGTGATGGAAAATTAAGAGTCCACAAGCCAAAAATTTGTTCATTTCTGATGGATATTTCTCAAGCGGTGTCACTCCTCATGTTTGCTATGTAAATGGGGAAAGAATAAACCTTGCGCGTTTCATGAGGAAACCCCAGTAATAGTTAGATCAGTCACCAAGACCCAGAATTAAATCTTAGTCTTAAGGGTGGAGGCCTGTTGATTTTGGAGAAAAGTGCCAGAGCCAAAACTAAAACCCAGACTTCAGCCCTTGGGCAGATTCTTAAGGAGGTGCTATTTTTTGGTAGACTTTCGGTTGCAGCAACTATTTTTTTACAATTATGCGTCTGGTAATGCTATGTAAACGCTGCAGGGTTTAGCTTATGAAAGGTTCATGAACTGAATCATGCGGTTTGATTCGTAGCAAATGGTAACAACATTCCACCTGAAGTTACATGTAGGTGTCATTCTGATGAAAGATAAGCTTCTAAGGAGAATATCATTCCTTCTTATGAAGAGGGAGAATGTGTCGTCCCCACTTTCATCAAGCCTAAGGAACCCTTTCCTTGCTGGGGAAGTTCAGACGACTAACTTGCATGAGAAATGTTAGCTGCTGTTGCAACACCACATGATATTTGGAGAAGCTGCCATACAGGTATAGCAGATAATACAGGTAACAGATGCCATACAGGCATTCTGAAGAGCACTATAACAAAGTGAGAAGTGATCTGGGAGTCGCTGCACTTTTTCTTATATCTCAACTTTGATATTGTCCCTTTAAGAAAATATTTATCACAAACCAAAAAGGACAGGTTTGTTCTCCCTGGCAAAGAAAAAAATAGTAGGTGCTTCTGAGATGAACCTGCTAGTTTCAATGAGAGCCCCTGGCTCAAGGAGTCAGTAGACATCTCTCTGGGTTGAGAGCTTGGAGAGACTCATTAAAAGAAGAGGCTATAAACTCAGGAGGAAAAGAAAGCTAAGGTCCTGGATTTAGCCTTGATTTATTTCTCTTCCTCATAAAAAAGCTGACTATTTATCTAATTGTATCTAAGAATACTAAAGAATATCTAGGGATACTAAAATTTTCTATACATATTTTTAACAATGCAAAAAATGAACAAATATTTCCTAAAATCAGTAGTCTAAGACCTTGGAAACACAGTGCAAATCTAGGAAATCAAGAGTAAACTGGGAATTAAGTAAAATAATTCTGCCTGAAACAGTAGTAAACATATGGAATAATTGGCCAGTGAAGCAAGTAATCTAAATGAGTGTAAGAGACAGCTGGATGTTTTTATCTCAGGAGAGAAAGGACTGAAGGATATAGTGATAGACCAGGGAGCTGAGGATGAAATATACCGAAAGAAAAGGCTTGATGAACCAAAAGAGCCTTTCTCTAGTCAGCAATTTCTTACATTTAGAAGTGTAATATGAATAGCTGCTGTGTGAATATGCTATTTCTACATAGTGTCACCACATCTAAAGAAGAAACATTTTGTTTCAGAAGATGGATTTTACTAATACAGCCTCCACTGCCAGTAATAGAACTGCTTGATCCACCCACTTAAGATAAGCTCAGCTGCCCCCACCCTCTCTCCAAAATGTGAATTATTTACACTGTACTTCGTTGCTTCAACTTTTAAATACTTTGTGTTGTAGCACCTTATGAACCTTTTCTTAGGAAATCTGTGGCTACCAAAAATGTCATGCAGAGTCATAGGTTTCCAGTACAGGTAGCCTTAAGGGAAAATTTTCTTTATTACTGTTTTAGTTTCCAACAATGACATTTTGGATGAGCCATGGTGGAAACGTCATTGCTAAAGATATTAACAAATACAACCAAGTTCATTCCAAGTAGTGGGTCTAGCTAGTGCTGTCTCTAACTAGATCTAATATAGCTCATAGTTTTCATCCCTGACATCACAGTCACACCATCCTTTCTTCCAGAAGATAAAAAAAATAAACCAAAAGAAAGAGATAGGCATAAAATACAGAAAAATTGAAACAGCATTCAATTTTCAATACTAATTTTTGGATCCAGGCTCAAAGTTCAGTTTCTACGCAAGTCCTGTGTGTGGTTACCTGACTACCCTACTCCTTCACAAATCAGGCATTTTGATGTGTAATTGGCAAGGTTTGTGACTGTAATTAAATTGTGGTTTAAAGTGATTGCAGATGCAAAATTGCATCTCTAGGAAAGGAAGACAGGTTGAGGCCCTTTCATAAAATCATGTTCTTCAGGTTGAACCAGAAAGATTGTACAGTAAGCTGAATGAATTTCAAAAAGACTTGATTTTTCACTGACTTGCAATTTTTCTTTTGCTGGTGAAACTTCACTGGCTTTAGCAGGGTTTTCCTGATGAGTACTGGAGGAATTTTAACAAAAAAAGGTCTCTTGTCTGGAATTAGGGGTGTGGAAGGAACCTGGATATATCAGTGCTGAGCATGCAACCACACCACTTGTGTTTAGAAAGAGAGGAAGCTTTGCCAGGTTCTTGTGTTTAGAAGTGTTGGGACTGATTGGTGAAATGCCTATTCTGACACTAAAACTACAGTTTCAATTACCACAGCCATTGTGCCTCTGCCAGCTCAGAGTAGAGATTTAATAAAAAACCCCTTAAATTCAACTGTATTAATTCCTTTACACCTCATCATTTTATTGTACGAAGGAAGTCTGAAATAAGGATCTCCTCTGTATTATTACAGTACATGTATTTCTTTGAAGCGTTGTCATATCTTATTCATATTCCTGATGGAATTTAATGAAGAACAATATAGAAATGTACCAATTTTGTGTAATTCAAATAAACTCACACAAAAATAGGCAGGTAGCCAGATTCATGGGAAAGGGAGAAGAAATATGGTCATCCCCGGTGGTCAGCCCCAGCATAAACACTGCAGCCCCAGTTTAGAAATCACCAATTGTTTCATTGCTCTATTCAGATATACAAGAAAACTTTCCATGCCTCTTGATAATTGGGATTTTAATTATCCTTCTCCCACCTACTGGGAGAGAGGATAATAAATCCCACTGACTACAAATCAAGCACTGGGCAGAGGTGTCTCTGCACTTTAGTGAAGAAGTGTTCATTAAGAGACCGTATTTGCTCACTTTTCTGCTTGGTAGGCTTTATCCTTTATGTGAAACCAAACCTACAGAAACTGTTCTGTCATCAGGAAATACCTTGTTCTCTCTCATGGTATATTTTCCATTGGACTCCAAATGTTGGAAACATCTCCCCTCCCTCACATTAATCTTCTTTTCTGCATCTAGATTAATTTAGGTCCCCTTTCTCTTGGGCTAGCACTGCAGGCAAGGACTCACACGAGACTGGTTCCCTAGTGACAGCAGTGAGTCTCACTGGGCTTGCTTGAGAAGACATTTGCCAAGCCTTTACTGTTCACTCAAAAGAAACTGTCTGAAAGTTGCTAATATTTTACTATTTATATTGAAGGTTTGTTTGTGTTAGCCAAGACCGTGACAAGTTGTAGGGTAGGAAGGGAAAGGAGGGAGAAATCCAGAATACAAGTCACAGGGCCTCATTGCTGCCTTGCTCTTCTTGAGGGAGCTTTTCCTTGGAGAGTTCCGGTGAACAACTAGTTGAGGCAGTGCCCGGAAGACAGGGAAATTGTTTCTGATTATGACACAGTCTGACTATGTAAATCTGTTTAAGTATTTAAGTCTCTAACAAATAATAAAGGTGAATTTTCTTCCTCTCCTACATTTTTTTTCCTCCTGAGTCATCTTTTCTGCGGCATTTTCTCTTGATAGTTGGTGATGCTAGCCTGCCCAGCTCTGTCAGCTCAAAGAGGCTCTGTGAACTGAGTACAGCCTCCACATTTATGTCCCCTCCACTGGACCCAGCCTGAAACACAGTGTAGGGAGGGAATTTAGGGATACAGCACTAGGCCTGGATCCTTCATTGAAGAATTTCCAAATGGTTAAGTTTTTTTTACTTCTCTCAATGTGATATACTCTAATAGTTCTTCTTGGCTTATCCTTTAGATTCAAAACATGTAAGTCACTGCTCTGAGAGGTAATTTCTCTTTAATTTAGTTCACCTCTTTGCAAGAGAAAGGGTCTAGTAATACTTATCTGACACCTCACACTGGAGTGAAATCATGTTGTTAATATAAATAGTTCACAGTTCATAAATGAAAATGCAACTCTTTGAGATTGATTTTAATTATACTTTCTGCAGGTTCACATGGTTTGGATAGCTTTGGAAATATCAAAACATTAGAATGAGAGAGTATTCATGACAGAAAGGGTCACAGTTCCAGTTCTTTTGTAGGAGATCTCATAGATTACCAGCAAAGAGAGAAACATATCTTTCCAGTGTGAACACTTCCAGATTTCCTCCTTTGATAAAAAAGGAAAAAAAAAACAAAACACCTATCAACAGAGAAAAGAGGGAAAGTTGTGCTTTAAAATTTCTATTTCAGAATATTTTTGCTGTGCTTACTTCAAGTTCCATTTCCTGCTTCATTGTTTTATTGTGATTGTAGTAGAAAACATATTCCCTTCTTTGTATGTGACTCATAATCATTGTTGCTGACTATTCATTTAGTTCAGACTTGCTACTCTGTCCCAGCCCGTGTCTGAGACCTGCTTTGTTCTAGTATTTGGTTGGGAACATGAGCAGGTTTTATTCTTCTTTTCCTACCTCACAAAGTAAACAAGGGAAAGATATTTCCCACATTTTCCATGTGTTTCCAGACGTATCTTATCTTTTATATTTGTCACTATAAGCTAATGTTTCAGTCTGTTTAAAGTTGACCTCTCAAGTTGTGAACTTCCTTGAAAAACACTGATAAGCAGAAAAACTTTCACAGCTTTTAGTGAGGGAGGGGTGGTGCCATGATTTAACATTAGCCTATTATCTCAAGAAAGCAGAATACAAATGTAGGAAAATTTCCCAGGTAAAGAAATAAATATGTTGACAAATCATCATGGTGGCTTCAGCACAGCACTTAAGAGAGGAAGTGGCCTGTATTTCAAAAAGCGCATTGTTGAAGGTGCTTGCCAAAAGATAAGGTTTCTCTCTCAAGTCAGTGAAGGGAGGTGTGCAGCTGAAGAGCAACATCAGCCATCATGGTACTGTAAAACACTTTTACTATTCTGAAATCCCATGAGGACCCTGGCCTATGAGAGCAGCCCTGCAAACAAGGGCATTGAAGTACTGGTGGGTGAGAGGCTGGACATGAGCTGGCACTGTGAACTCACAGCCCAGAAAGCCAAGTGTACCCTGGGCTACATTAAAGGGAGCATGACCAGCAGGTTGAGGGAGGTGATCCTCCCCTCCAGCTTGTCCCTTGGGAGACCTCCCCCAGAATACAGTGTCTTGTACTGGGGGTCCCAGTACAAGAAGCATGTGGATATGCTCAAGCAGGTCCAGAGGAGGGCCACAAATATGAGCAGGGGGCTGGAGCACCTCTTCTATGAAGACAGGCTGAGAGAGTTGGAATTGTCCATCCTGGAGAAGAGAAGGCTCTGTGGAGACCTTACAGTACCTAAAGGGAGCCTCCAGGATAGATGGTGAGGAAGTCTTTATCAGTGTGTGTAGTGATATGGCAAAGGGCAATGTTTGCCATGATTTAACTCCAGCCAGTAGCTCAGCCCCATGCAGCTGCTTGCTCACTTCCCCCTGCCAGTGGGATAGAGAGAATCGGAAGAGTAAAACTGAGAACACCCATGGGTTGAGATAAAGACAGTTTAATAGGGAAAGCAAAAGCTCCATACCAAAACAAACCAAAACAAGGACTTCATTCACCATGAAGCATGGTCAAGCAGAAGTTCAGCCATTCTCAGGACAGCAGGGCTCCATTACGTGTAATGGTTACTTGGGAAGACAAGCACCATCACTCTGACACACCTCCTTCCTCCTTCTTCCCCAAGGCTATATGATGTGGGATATCCCTTTGGTTAGTTGGGGTCAACTGTCCCATCTGTGTCCCCTCCCAGCTTCTTGTACATCTGCAGTCCCCTCACTGGTGGGTAGGAGTGAAGAGCAGAAAAGGCCTTGACTCTGTGTAAGCACTGCACAGCAGTAATGAAAATGTGCCTTGTGTTACCAGCCTTGCTTTCAGCACAAATCTAAAAAACGGCTCCATACTAGCTACTGTGCAGAAAACTAACCATGCCAGACAAAACCAGCACATGGTTTTAAGCTAAAAGAAGGGAGGTTTAGGTTAGATACTAGAAAGAAATTCTTTACTGTGAGCATGGTGAGACACTAGAACAGATTGTACAAAGAGGTTTGGATGCCCCATCCCTGGAATTGTTCAAGACCAGGTTGGATAGGGCTTTGAGCAACCTAGTCTAGTGAAAAGTGTCCCTGCCCAGAGAAGAGGGGTGGAACTAGATGGTCTTTGAAGTCCTTTCCAACCCAAATCATTCCATGATTCAATAGGTGAAATTTATGCCATGAAGGAGAGAGTACCAAAACCTACTGCATTCTACTTTCCTCTCTTAATATACACTAGCAATTTCACCATGCAGGGTCAATTATTTCCCAATATTTTTTTGGGTTTGCCCAGTAATTTGTAAATGAAATCTCTTCTTAATATCGGGTTAAATAAAACAGGCTTAGAGTTTTGGGGTTTTTTTCCCTTTTCATTAATTTGCTGATTACTCAGTGAGTGTTTTACGTAAATAAAACTGAGCCTGGGACTGCTTGCAAAATCAGTTCCCCACATACATCATTATTCAGTTTTTCCATTTTCCCATTGGTTGCCTAAGTCACATGGCATGATTTTTGATCACTGTCTCCATAAAAGTAGCTATACAAGAGTTTTACTAACAACAAGAAGGAGGTTATCAAGTTTTCATTCTCTCATGGACATGGAACAACTTGCTGAATTAGGAATAGGCAAGTTGGCAAAACCAGGGAAAATTTTTGTTTATTTTCTTCCCCAGTTCCCTCACAGCAGGTCTTTCCCTGAAATATTATTACTAGAAAGCATAGTAGAAATATGGGATATGGGGTAATATAAGATTTTTTAAAGTCCATCTTATCTGGAGAACCATAACTCCATATGCTCATGAGTCTTTATTAAGGAATCAGAAATTAATGGAATAACTAGATCCTGGTACATAAGTCTATGAAAGAACAAGAGAAGGAACCAGTCCGGTGCTCAAGAAGCAAGTCAGAAAGCTGAAGGAGAGATATTCCTATATGTATATACGATTTTCCCAGAACCTTGCCAGGGCAAAGCAGCTCTCATTCTAGCCAAGGTCTTTGCACAGTGTGAGCATGAAGTACCACAGTTGTATTTCTACCTGTTTCTTGTGGAGCTCAGCCCCTTAACTGCAAAGGCTATGCAATTGTGGATTCAACAGTGCCTTTTATCTTTTCTCACATTTGACAGTTTTCTATTATTTGTGACAGATCCTCAGCTGTATTTTCACAAACACTGAGTAACTATTTTATAGGGACATTTGTTCATTCCTTGCTTGCAAGTTTGCAATTAGAAACTCCTTCAGCCTCCTGATTGGCTGGGGCAGGAGGAGAAGGACAGTACAGGAAATTTGAACTTCTCATTCATTTCTAAAGCAGTGCAATGTTTTACTTGCCTTCATATATTATTATTGATAATGAGCCAGACAGCAGTAGAATAAGGTAGGGAGCTACAAGAATATGGTATTATACCAGTCCAGATCCAATAAGGGTATAGTCCTAACATGAGCACTTCTAGTATAGCTGCTGCCTACTCTGTCTTTCCTGCGACTGCTGGATCATAGTGCTTGGTGTAAAGGTATGAGTCTGACAGCACGAGTATTCAAAGTAAGGCAGGAAGACATGAATAAAAATTCTGTCCATTTCCTCCATCTGAAAAACTACCGTTTTATTGCTAAGTGGATGAGCTTGGAAAGAATTTATCAACAAACATTCATGGAGCAAAATTAAATTCTACAAATGCTCATGAGTAAAACAAATGAATCAGGTTTCAAAATAAGAAATTGATCAGACTCACCTTTCTCCAAGAAATGCAAAACACTTCTTCATCCTCAGTTAGGAGGAAAAACCAAAACATTCTTATTGCAGAATGTGTAGTTAAAGGGATATGGGTTTGGTTTAAACTTTCTTTTATAAAAATGTGTTACTATTTTATTTTATAAGGTTTAAGAGCATGTGCTTTAATTAAAATTGCTTTAAAATGTAAGTAAACATCACAATTTGTAAAGAGGCAAAATGCTAGCTTTTGGAACTAGAAAAAACATTTTTCTGCTAACAAAAATAAAAATATTTGTATCATTTTCTATACAGATGATGGTTAGGTATTTAGATCCTATTCCTGCATGGTGTTTGTGCATTTTGTTACATATTAGCAGCAGCTAGCGGAATGAACCCCAGTCTGTTTTGGATCTGACCCCTCTTCAGATGTATAAAGGAAAACAGTAAAAAAAAAAAAGAAAAATCAGTTGAAAATTGCTGACCAAAAATCATCAGCAATGACCTTGCTGTTGCTAACAAGCCTGGTGGAGACTTGCTGCATCTCAAAAATAATCAAGATCTAATGTGATGTTGACCCTGTTGTGTCTTTTAGGTTTTTGCATGAAAAGGAAATAACAGAATCTCTCCACAGGCTACTCATTTATAATAAATAGCGATTGGCTATACTGGCAATTTTATGTGATAAAGATATTAAAATAGTGTCAATAAACCAGGAACAATTAATGTACAGAATAATTAGCACTAAAGGGCACACAATAAGTTACTTATTAAAATCCATAGATGGATTATGTGACCCTGTGATTACAAAGCCTATGAAGTACACAACTTGGTATACATCTTTTGGTCCAAACACCTCATTGCACTCTGTCAGATTACTGGCTTCTGACAAATAAAATTCAGGCATGATTTATGGAGTGGCCTTTTGACAGGAGCTGAAATCAGAAATGGTTTAGACTTTGCCAGTATTCAGTACTGTTTTCATTAGCTACTGATATAATGCAAGTATTACATTTAGTCAACCGAATTATGTGTAGTTCTCAAATATTTTCTCTCACTCCCTGTAGTCATTGTTCCACTCATAATAAAATTTTCCTATCAATTTGCCACTAGAGGAAGACTGAAGTTCACTAAATTACAGCCGTGTGCATTTGTGCACTACACAAAGTGATATCAATTAAAAGAAATGTAACAACAAACCCAACCTGATTTTATTTTTAAATTGTTCATGGAGAACAGGGACATTGACTCACAGAGGAGGCCACTCCTGAATTCCAAGCACTGGAAATTTCATTTTCCTTAATTAGTAAAACAGCATCTGTCTAGAAAAGAATAAAACAATGAGAGAGATGCTAAATAATATGTCAAAAATGACACCTGGCCTCCCCTATGACTGATTACTTTGAGAGGTTTGCTATGTGAGGTGGAAGCATCATTTTGCACTTCTTTCTCCCTGCTCTCTGTATAATTTTATTTTTTTTAGACAGCCTCAAAATGGTGTTTTTACACACAGACAGCAAAACACCCCAGTTCTGACAGCTGAAGTGAAGCCATCTCAGTGGTTTAGCAGTATTGCCACATTGAAGACTTGAATTTGGGAGTGGCCTGGGGGCACTCTCTTTATGAGCCTTTGATGCTCTGATGTGTCACAGAGGTGATACGCTTTGACTCCAGGCAGCAGCGGTTGCTGATGGCTCCTGACTCTGTAAGCACCTGATGACTGAATTATGACGCAGCAACTGGCATGGCATGGTGGGAGATTGCTTAGCCCAGTCCTGGCTAGGGAATGAAAGAAGTTAATAGCTGTTTTGTGTACTATGCCCTGGTACATAAAATGCTCCCTTAATTAATCTGGCTGTGTATCAGAAGAGCTATTTACAGAACTTCTGCAGCAACAACTAGGTTTCATGCTACCTGTAATGCAGAATGACTTCCTGGGGCCATTTCGAACCCCTTTCTGCTTACAACATGTGATTATTCCCCTAAGTTTCAGTGAGTTATTACATTTTATTTTGAACAGTTGCTGGCTGTTGTGACTTTTGTGCCAATAAGCATTTAACTGAGAACCAGAAATTGCTAGCATATAATTCAATCTGGAGACGTGGCATCCATGCCATCTCCTAAAACTTCTGAGATATCAAGGTACCTTAAGTGTGTTGACTTTTGGGCAAGTCTTCCAATCCTTATTTCTGTGGATATTCCTTTTTTCTTCTTCTTTACTACTCTCTTCATACTGTTGGTTGCTTTTATGCTGAAAGTTGCTTTTATGCTGTTTATATGTCTCTTCTCATCAGGTGAAGATAGTTCCAGTTGAAGGTAGCTATGGATCTTCCTGAGTCCTTTATCTTGGTACTGGCAGGGTAGCCTGGATGATGTTTTGCAGTTATGTTAATTCAGTTTAACACTGTCATGATTCTCTGCAGATACATGGTATGAGCTGGAAGTGATTGTTTCCTTGCTGTTGGTTTACTTGTTAATTTTATTGCTGGGGTCTCACCTATGCATTATGGCTGTAGGCCCCTGCCTTCTTGGCTATGCAGTTTCCTGCTTAACTGATGTTTCTCTTAACTGATCTGTTGCCTGTCTATTGTCCTTGTTCTGGATTGCAGCAGGCTAATCCCAAAGGAAATTATTTTGCTTTATCTCTCTATGTTGGGCTTACATTTAGCTCCAGGAACAGTTTAATGTGGTACTCCCATGCTGCAAAGTGAGGATTAGTTCTTACCTTTCCTGCCTTGGCCATATTTCCTCTCTGTGTCTCTGAAAACTGTCGACATGGAGGATATAATGCCCATCAACATTTTTATTTGCTTGTGAGACGAAACTCCCAGTCTGACACCGTATTATTAAAATTCTGCTGCTCTACATTAAGCTTGACATAGTATCCCATATAATACCTTGAAAAATGTGACCTATGCTTTTGGTTAATTTTCTTGCTCCCAGTCTACTTTTATTCAAGCCAGCATTAAGCACCTAAGTGAGCACTTAAATTAAGAGCATAGTTGCTCTTTTCTAATAAATGCAAATGGAGAAGAGCACTTTCAGAGGACAGACTGGATTACAGGTTAACCTGCTCTGTGGAAGTACCTAGATTTCTTTGCTGCTGGTGGGTCTGTCTCTCCAAAGTTTTACATTATTCATCATGAACTTGGCCCCAAGTCTGTTTACCCCAAACCAGAGTAGTAATGCTCTGTCTCTTTAATTTTTATCTTCAAAGTTCAATCCAAAACAAGTTTTGAGGTTAGAAGTTCATGAGACCATAGGATGATTTGATAAAGGACCTGTTCCATGTGCATTCTTCACCTGTCTTTTATGCATGATGCCTGGTGAGACAATACATTTCTCAACTTATCTCTTGTATTTATTCCCCAAGAAGTGGTACATGCAAACTTATTTCACTGTATAATGAGCTCAGACTAGCAGTGTGCTGCTAGTCACTTCCTGAGGTGTAGCTGATGAGTGGTGTGTTATTGAGGAATAGTAAATCATTTACTTATGATTGTCTACCCATATCCTGAATAGAAAGAAAGTCAAAATCAGAAAAATCATTCTTAGCATAGTCAGGTAAAATCTTGGCCCTGATGGAATTGAAAGAATCAAACTAATAAAAAATTGAGAAATCCTTCTCCCGTTTACGTCATCCTCCCCTTCCTCACTGGATTTGTATTCCAGACACTGCAGGTGACAATGCCAGCAAAGCAGGCTCAGTCTCAAGTGTCAACTTCTCTATCTTAGGAGAGTCATGCAACAGGTTTTATGGGCACAAAACCTATCATGAAGTTAGGTATAGCATGTGCTTTTATCTTGACAGCCACTCTGTGGTAGTTACTTACATGTGTGTTTCTCTCTTCATGATAAAAGCAGCATTTCTAAAACAATTTACCTCTTGAATACATGGGATAAATCTCATTCACTCTTCTGGAGAGCACGCTCAGGTTATTACTAAGAAACAGTTGATATAGTTATATTCACACTTCAAGTTATGCTACTTGAGACTGTTCCTGTGCCCTACCTTCTGATCCCTTGTCCATCACAGAGCTAATGAACCCAAGCTCTGCTCCAGGGAGGGCACAGCAACTTTAGCTTTTGAGACTGAATATCTCAGGAAGTCAATATTCTAAGACTTTGTGAGGGAATGCGATACAAATCCTATATGTGCTTTATAGTTTGTGTTTTCAATTTGCTCCAGAAAAAACACAGTGACTGTGGTTGAAATTGTGGAAAATTTTGCAAAGGTATTACTCAAGTACTTGAATTAAGAAGAGTTGAATATGTTAGCTCATGGCCACAGTGCTACACAGCTAGGTCTGAGGTGATATTTCTCTTATAATGCATATTGCTTTGAGCTTTTTGGTTGATTGTTCCTATTCTCTTAGGCCATAATAGTGAACTTGTAATGTCAAAACCCAAGATGGCCTATGGAGAATTCAGGCTTTATTTTCTTATTAGGCTAGATTTGGGTCGGATATGGTCCTTATCCAAAGGTTTTACCTGTCCCTTTTTCAGTGCATTAATTTTTGACAGACCTTACACTTCAGCACAGTCTACAATTATACTGGTTTTGTAGAGCTGGATGAAAAAGCCAGTCAGCCCTTTGTGAATTGTGAAGAGATAACCATTTTTCTCTTTAGAATTTGTAATTTTGGGAAGTTTGGTTTTGGTTTTTTTCTCAGCTCCTGTTAAATTTCTCATTTGTAAGGTGACAAAATCTATACGCCATGCAAAAGCATTTGTGTAATAAATGGTGTTGAGTACAATGCTTGGACTAGAGCAAAGGTAGAGGAGAATTACATCCATAATCTTCATGACTGGACAGCCTTCATGTGAAATGGTGCATATCCTGCTGTGAGAACCTCCTCAGAGCTCCAGGAATAGGGGCAGATTCACCAGGACTAGTACCACCTGTTAGCAACATTTGTGATTGTCCATGCACCTGCATGGCACTGAAGTTCAGTGATGGTACAACTTCCACATCACCATAGAGGCTCCCTCCATCACAGAGGAGGTCCTGCCATACCTTGCTCAAATCGGAGGAAGTTTGTCTGAGTACAGAACTGCATGAATTGGCTCCATGTTTATTTTCACTAACTACTGCCAGCAGAACTTCTTCATTGCTTGACATTTCTTATATCCACAAGTCAGGCTGTACACGTTCATGATAAATGACAGTGAATAAGATTCAGAGAAAAGAATAGTCTGGCTTTACAAATCCTTGAGACCTAAAAGTCTTAATGGGTTCTGTGTGAGAGGAAAAGTTGATGTCCCCTACAGAACTCACATTTATGGAAGAATACAGTTCTATTGTTTGCAACACACAAACATTTTTATGTTTTTGTTCTGACTTCTACAAGTTGCTTATTTTTAACTTGTCAAACCTGTATCAAACAAGGCAATTGAATATAAATAAGGTATATCCTAGGATAAATAGGATTTATCCTGTTGAGATCCTAGAATTTCAAAAGTTAAGAACTATTAATCTGTAATAGCAGCCATCAAAAGCGGCAGTGTAGGCAAATGAATAGTATGCTGGGGCCCAACAGTCATGGGGCATTTTCTTTCTAGTATCTTTGACCTGCTCTAACTCTTTAGACAGGTCACCTTACTTCTTTCTGCCTCAGTTATTGCATCTAAAAGTGTCAATAATAATGCTGTCATACTTTGTGATGTTAGGTAATACCACAATAAACTCTTCTTTATAAGGGGAAACTGAGATCTATCAGAAATAAAAATATATTTTCTGCGATGGATGGACTCTTGGTTTTAAGACTTAGAGAATACTCAGCAAAGTTGCTATTTTTGGTTGCAAAAATTGTGAATTTGAGTTTATTGTTGGAATGAATTACATTCATTCAGTTGTGTTTCATTCAAAGCTTGCTTTCTGAAGAGCGTATTCTGCATTCACCGCATCAAACTTTGTACTTTTTATTAATTTTAAATATAATTCTCTTATTTATTAGTTATTCCTATTGCAACAGTGGATGACACATTCAGTATAAGCAGCACTTATTTTCAAGGACTAATAACTTTTTGAAATTACTAGACTCTGAGCAGAAATTTTCATACTTAGTTTCATCCCAAGAGCGAATATTTTGAATGTTTAATTTTAAAAATCTGAAACCAAGCTGGATTGTTTTTCTGACTAAGACAGTCAATAAACAGCAGGTATTATTTGGTTTGGGTTTTAGCGTTTGTGAAATACACTGCTCAATCTAGTTTTCTTTCATCAATTTGTTGAATATTATGTTTCAAGAAAAAGAAGGGAAAAAACCCCCAAGATAAATTTTTTAAAGCATATAATGACTTAGCAGCTTAAGTTCTATGGAAATAAACCTAGGAAACTTTGCATAAGTCAGTTAGGCTCAAAGTTTCCCTGGTATACATAGCTATGTCTCATTGAAATAATGGCATTTTAGTTGAAATTAGTTAATTGCAATATTGTGAGATGTTTCTAAAGTTTTGGGTTTCTTGAAAATTGTGCTTAGAACTGAGCAGCTAGCTTAACACCAAAAAACCAGCTGATTACTAATGTAGTCCCACTAGAAAGCCCTTGTGAAGGTCACTCGAAGGTGGTAGGAGCAGGCTCGCACACCAGTGATTGCCACCAAGACTCAGTTGGTCAGGGAGAACAGTAAAAACAGTGGATAGATATTTTTAAAATTCCTGTAGAAAGTCTGGACTGCCCTTATGGAATGGATGCTTGGGCTTCTCTCTTTGACTTTGGTTATTTAGTGACTGGATAATCAAAGTAAGAAGAACTAAAACTTCACTCAGTTGTCCTGATGCCCCCCATCATGTGTGGAGAGATTCTTCCCTGCCAGTGATCTAAAACTAACCTTTACACTCTTTGAAATCCCTCTTCACAGCTTGCCTCTTCCTACAAATCACTCTAATCTGACTTTGGTTAGGCAAATGACTCTTTCTTTTTATGCAAAATTGTTTGTTTTATTGTTACTTAGTCCTCCCAAACAATCACCACCCCCTCACACCTCCTTGCAAGCTCTGCCTGATATGCAGATTGGGAAAATGTTGTGGTGGGAGCTCTATTATTTGATCAGTACGTTTACCCTAACATGAGGACACTGATCTCTGACACCCTGTGCATCATCATAACACAAGATAATAACAGAGGATTTTATAGGCTAGCAGATATTTACTGAGCAAATGATAAATAATGAAGAGGGGTTGTGTTTTGTGGAAGTAAAGAAATATGATTAAATCTTCCTGCAGGAATTTCAGTACATAAATCCTTCCTAGCCTTTCTGCTACATTAATACACAATCAACTCCTGTGAAGACCTAACTCCATTGCTTTCAGTGATTCACAGCCCTTACCTGTAATAATAGCCAAGCTAACTCAAGTTATATTTAAAATTTTTGCTAATCAGTATGGAATTGAATTCTTTACAAGAATTATTCTTTTCATTTTAAGTGCCTCAACTGGAGCTCTGTCATTAGAAAAGAAACATTTGGGGGTCTGGGAAACAAAACAGGAATGCCAGTAAGGTAATTATCATAACAGTCGACTGGGAGTGCAGGAAGTGGTGCTCTGTGGTGCGAATTCGGCTCCTCACAGCCCCTGACTGAAATGCGACATTTCCACTAGATAAGTCAAAATAAGTTTTAATATTATTTTTAATCAGGAAAATGTTTCATACACTCTTCGGTCTATTCATTACAGCAGGAGTGGTTATTTCATTTTTTAATAGGAGCACTTGCAAACAATCCAAGTGTAATAACCAGCAGCATAAAATTATCAGTGATTGAGTCAATGCTGAACTTCTCACTTGTCAAACAGTGCAGATTGTTTTTTCCCCTTTTTCTTAGCTCTTAGGTAAATTTCACTGCTAGCTAGCATCTCATACCAGACAAAGAGCAGGGAAGGGATGGAAAAACATGAAGCATATGCGTTGCAAGGCCAACACAATTCCTTGTTTGTGAATGAAAACCTGGGCTGTAAGCTAAGTGAGAAATGCTGTCTGGGAGCTGTTTTCAATTCCTGCAAGTAAAAATATCAGGGATCAGAAAGCTGGTTCAAAAGGCAAGTGAAAGTTGATGAATTGCTTTGTGCACGTTTTAATTACCCTATCATCCTGAGATTTTTGTGTATTGATCTGAATAGTAGTAATAAAGCACTTTCCTCCCCTCACTCCCTTCCAAGCATTGGAGCTTTGTCTATTAGGTATGCTGCTAAGGAGAGAAATTACTCATCTTCCTGACTAGCATGGAGAAAGGAGGAAAAAATACAAATGGGCGGGCATGATCTCTTCTGCTATTCAATATGTTTAAATCTAAATTGTTCATATAATTATTCCAGCATGTATTTTCTTCTAGACTGCAGTCAGGCAGAAAAATTTAAAACATGAGAAATTGGACAACGCTAATGTGAAGTGAAATGTAGTTAAATGTTACATTCCTTTCAATGTCATTTACCAATAGTTTTATATCATATTAAAATTAAAGGAAAATATTAGCATGAGAGTCAGTGTATTAGTGGGATTTACAATAACTAATATTTGAATAACCCTGAAAAAAACCCTAAAATGAGTATTACCAACATTTGATCAAGAACAGCTCTGAGTAAAGGTGACTAGGAAGGATACCTCAGAATAATTTCAAGAAGTTATTTTTTGTGAGCTCTTCGGGGATCCTCTGTAATTTAAAGCTAACTATTCACTTTAAATATTAAACAGTATAAATCATGACGATAGAAGATAAGGATAACAACATTCATGAGGTGACAGCATAAGAAGAAGAACGTGAAGAAAAAAAAGTAGTTTCACAACAGCACTGAAAGGAAAGCATTTTGAATCTCATATTACATGCAGATAAACTTGGACATTCACTTGATCCTCAATTCCTTAAGGAAGTTACACTGAGAATTTGGGTCAGCTTCAAACTGCAAATTCTCTCATCAAATCACAAAGCAAGACAATAAGAAACATGAAAATGATGTCTCTCTGTCCAGTTTTTCACTCAGCTGCTGGGACAAACTACCTAATATCTCCCCATTTCCCTCTCCTTTCAGTGGGGCTGCCAAACTCTGCTGAGACTTGTGAGATACACAGGGACACAAGCAGAGACCAGTGGAGCCCCCATGAAGCTCTTGCATGAAGGATGGGGGACATGTATGAGCGATGGGACTCCAAATCCCATCTTTACCCAATAATAATTAATAATTAATTAATACTTAACACCCATCTAGAGCTTTACAAGCATTAACTAATTAAGCTACTTCACCCAAGGTCAGTCCTTTGTACTCACACAATACCCGAGATCTTTTTGATCATACACCCTAAAGAGTGAAAACAGTGTAACAGTAATGTTAGTTTTACCCTAACATTATTTGAAGATTTTGATCATTAGGGATGGAATTAATCAAATATCTACTGTGTCCCATTTTTGCATTTTATCTTCCATTCTGCACTTACTATTTTTATCTTTATTAATAGCTACTGCTCAGTGGCCTTAAAGAATTTCGCCATTCAACAGAAACTTTTCTTTCCAGACACTTATGCTAATTAGTACCTTGTTTGTGGCTTCAGCGTGATTTATGAGCTACTCTGAGCCCTGAATAACAAAATATCAGGCTATCTCCATCACTGTCTATTAATTTGTTTATCTTTATATCTGTCTACCTATCTGCTGAAATTTAAAACAGTGCAATAACTTTCAGATCAGTGACTTTAATGCAGCATTAGATTAAAAGAATGTTACTTTATACAGGCATAAATGTAATTTAGAGGCACTTAGAGGAAGCTATATACTTAACATGATTCTTGGCCAGTGAAGACAGGTTGATCCCACTCATTTTGGGATTGCTAATTTGCAGTTAATTAGGAAGATTGATTCTGTTCTCTGATGCAAAGGCCCAACCCTAAATGCATTTTTTCTGGTTTCCGTGGCACCTTGTTAGTTATCATTGTCAAGGTGCAAATATAACTGAATGACATGGTCCTTCATAAAACATAATACTTGGGGAGTTTGGGAAAGTAAATGTAGTAACCCTCAGCAAACATTTTTCTGGTTTACTCTGTAGACCAAAGTCTAGTGTCATCTGCATTTAAAACAACTTTCAAATCACATTCCTTTGAGAAGGTTTATTGCAATTAGCAAATAAAACCAGAGTCTTGCTTTAATGCTCAACTGAAATAACAGAGTTTCAGAGTTTGAGGGAAATAAAATATTGACATTTTGCTTGAAGGAACTTGTATCCTTAAATAAATGCAGTGGGCATGGCATACTTAAGCTTGTACCTTTTATAGAAGCTAACATTTATTTTCAATGTGTTATCTCTTGAGGAGATTCTTCCCCTATACTCTCAAAATACAAGCTGCTATGAATGGATTTGGGGGAGGAGTGAAGATGGTGGAATAATTGGCAGCTGGTATGGACTAGCAGTAAATTGCTGCTCCCTTAGAGCAGGGAGAAAGTAAGGAGAGAACTGTGCTTCAGAATGGAGTCTGAGACACCCCTAGATTGTGTCTTTTGGGACTGTCCTGGCCCAGTGCATGTTACACATGGTATGTATAAAGACAGAATCTATTCTCCTTATCCTATGTGATTTATTGAATGAATGGGGCTTCAGAAAGAATATTTTGGATCTGTCTATATCCTTATGCTTGAAAAAAACCATGAAAATTACATCTAGTAAGTTAGCTTTCGTTACACTTTACTTGATTTGAAACTGATCATTTCTCCTCAGTTTGGGTTTCAATACAGTTGTGAGTATCAAATCTTTTCAAAGATAAACTAGGACAACTCCTGCTGTGCCTCTGTCACACCAGAATCTGGCTGCAATGGTCTTCTCAGCTAGTCCTCTTTCTCTGCTTCCATACTTTCCCTTGACATTGCACATAGCTGTTACAATACATAGCTATTGCACACATCATCCCTACCTGTATCCTTCCAAAGTTGTAGTTAACTGGGGTATTCTTCTATGGTCAGACAAGTTTCCTGGTCTGATTCTTTAATAAAAGCACACTTTCTAGCAGTTTTACACCATAAAATCTCTTCCAGGTATCTGTGATGG
This sequence comes from Pithys albifrons albifrons, assembly GCF_047495875.1. NCBI lineage: Eukaryota > Metazoa > Chordata > Aves > Passeriformes > Thamnophilidae > Pithys > Pithys albifrons. Next base: position 31,739,072 of record NC_092463.1, on the reverse strand, counting down.
GAGAATTACACCAATTATTCATAAATAAAAGAATTACTTAATTTATCACTTCATAAATAATTAGAAAAATTTTCAAAACAAGTCTATGGAAAATTTCTAGGTAGTGTTCTAAAACAACAAAATGAGGTGTGTTGAGTGAGGTGTGTTGAGTCAGTCTGGAAAAGCAAAGAAATACTAAACCTGAGAACTTATAGAGGGCCAGAAGCATTTTGTTATCCATTTGGGAGAAGAAAGAGATAAGGAGAAATTAGATACTTGCTATAGAACAGTTCCCAGACTCAGTAATTTTCCTTTCAAAATTTCAGTGTTCAATATCTTTTTCTTATGCCTTAACCTTTCCATTTTTCAGCCCTCAGTGGTCACAGTCTCATAAGCCACCAGTTGCAAATAAAATGAAAAATATAAAATACCAAAATATTGACCAGATGTAAGCATGCAGGGCCGCAAGAACAGGCAATGGACACACCTCTCACTCAGCCCCTTCAGCTCATTCAATATACACATGTGGCTTGTTGTCAGTACTTGTGGTTGCAGCCCAAAAGGATCAGGATCAAAGCAAGAGCTTTCCTAGTTCAAAGCCAAATTTGTGTCTTTGCTGGCTCATTTGAATTTTTCATCCAGACTTTCATGGTTTCCTTGTGTGCTTGTAATTACCACATCTTTAAAACCTGACAATCCCTTCATATGGGCCAAATTCTTTTCTCAGATTGTGCTTGTGCTCTACACAGGGGTCCAAGAAAAGATGTACATACGCTTTCTACAACACAAACTTTGGGGCTAGATTTGATCTATGAAAATGTGAATAGGAAAATAAGCAAGTTGTGAATGTATACTTCATAGACAGGAAAAGAAAGTAATTCAGAATCTTCAGAATAGTATCCTTGGGGCCTCATACATACTTCTAGGATCTCCAGCAGACGTTAGGATAAGTAGATAGTTGAATATTTTTCCTTTGAACAGTAAATCAGCCCAAATCTGCCTAGCAGAAGAATTAAGCAGAAGCTTAATTAATCTTGCATTAGCATTTCCAGTGGATGCATTGTAGGTTTTCTCCTGGTTTGAATACGAAAGCTCTGATCTCCACACGTGTGCTTCTAACTCCTGCTTAGGGCTTAGCTCCCATTGGTTTCCATGACCAAGAGGATGAGCACCTCTTCAACTCTCCAGACACACAAAAAGAGCAGCTTTCTCTGGAGTGGGGAAACTCTCCTTAAGTAGAGAATCAGTGAATCTAAGACTCACACCACCATAACCACACCCACATGCTCAGGCTACACAAAGTTGGTAGGTGTCTCATTGGAAGTGAAAATCACATAGCAGAGATTAGAACAGGCAGTAGGAAGTTTTAAACCTGGTGTGGAGGAAAAAATACCTGCCCTAGATATCATGGGGCCATCATCAGCTTTCACTTGCTTTCTACTCTTTCTAGTGGGCACAGAAACAGATCATAGGGGAGCAGAAAACTGGAAAATACTTATAGAAGGTATCAAAATGATCTATTTCTGACTTGAACCTTCTGAGATATGTAGTTTTTAATCTCATTGACTCCTCCTCAACCAACAGGATAATTGCCAGCCTTTCTCAGCTTTTCCATTCCCACACTTTTGGAGATCCTGTCTGCCTCTTAGCAGCCAGTTAAATTCTCTTAAACATCAGCTTATCACTTTCCTCTGACTCACAGTTTCCTCTTTCCTCCATTTCTTTTTTCCTCCCTGATCTCCCAACCTAATTCATGACCACCTCTGTGCAGAGTCAGCAGCCCAACTCAGCCGTAGTGACTCCTATTATCCCTCACTTTCCTCTGTGCATGCTTAAATCCTTTCCTGACCTCCAGCAGGCCTTCATACCTTGGATAATCCCACTGAGGGGTGCTCACTAGGCTGGGAGTCTCTCCTGGGCTTGCATCAGCCTGCTACACTCAAATCTCATGCTCTGAGGCTTCCTCAGGTCAGACACATTCTGCAATGAATCTGACCTGGGGAAGCCCTGAAGCACAAGATATTTGAACAGAGGATCAGTCTGAGGTTTGAAGCAGGGAAGGGGGGTTGGGGGGGAGGTGAGATTCATGTTCAGACCAGGTCTTATTGTTTCTGAACCAGTTTTTCCACTGCTACCTAACCATCACAGTTACCCAAACCACATTTCCTAAGCTACTGAGCAGGTCAAATTACTTGTTATTGAAGTGGAAAAAAGAAATAGGGTTTTTTCCCCTATTGTTTTCCCTAAAAAGTACTTTATAAAGGTGTGTGCAGATGTATGCATGTAAAAGCAATGAAGCATTTAGAGATTACAATCATTCCCTGAATGAAAACTGATAAATATAAATGTTTGGCAAGTTTGTTTAAAATGTGGAAATAATATTGATTAGGACTATGTGTTTGTTTACACTGTTTTGGTACTGTCAAAATGCCGGGCTGTAACTATCAGGACCTGTCCACCTGTCAAAGAGCAATGGAGTTATTTGACCATTGTCTGCCAGCAGGAAATCTCTGGGTCTGTACGGGCCTCAAACAAATGAAAAAAGAAAAGGAAAAAAAAAACCAAAAGAAAACAAAAAACACTAACAAAAATCCCCCACAAAACAAGGCAAAAAAAAAAAGGAAGACTCTAAAATATGTAGTTCATTATGAAAACTATGTGCTTCTTAAAGATTTTGGTTGTCATTACTCTGCCATGTTTTAGTATTTGTAGAATTTGGGTATGAAAAGTAAGCAGGTATGAGATTATTTTCATGTTTAAAACAGAAACCAAGATAAATGTTTTAGCCTTGCAATCATGATAGAAAACAGTTGCATTGCACAAATCAGTTCTTTAAAAAAGGAAACTCATTCTATAAGTAGTTTTCTTATCCAACTGTCTAAAATAGGACTAACTCTATCTAGAATCCCAATTACATAATCCAGTATATTAAAATAAGTCTCCCTAAATGTTGCATTGCAAAGGGTTTGGAGTCCAGGAACAACCTTGCAATAGAGATGGAGTGACCTTTTAAAAAGAAAAATGAAATGAAATACACTTTCATTTTCCAGAAATATGCATGAAAGTAAAATCTTGACAGCATGGAAGAACATAAGCAAATATATCTTTTTATTTGAAGATAAAAAGAAGCAGGGGCTAGATAGGGAAAGGAAAAAACCTGTGAAAAAAAACGGATGATGCAGTTTTTACGAATAAGCAGCTTAATGTATCTTGGCACCCACAGTAAGCCTTGTAGGAGCTCAAAGTGCCTCAGGCAATCTGTGAGCAGAATAGCAATTTTATTACTTTGTCATTAAACCAATTTCACAGCAGTATTGTTTGTTAATGAGCAGCGGCAAACGAGCGAAGATGTCACACACTGGAATAGCAGTGAGATTTGTGACCCAAGCTCAGAGCACTAAGATGGAAAGACCATGGCTATAAAAAAGGAAATACTTTGGGATGAAATGCAAAGTCTATACAGCAGAGCTTGTGTTTATGAGCTACCATTTTGCTAAGAGCTGTGAGAGAAATAAAGGTCTGGAAATATGCAGTTAAAACAGGGCCTATAAAATTAAAACCAAATTAAAGTATAGCAGAGGATTACTGCACAGGCTGTACTCTACAAAATATATTTTAAAGTGATGAGGTGAAATCTAAATCAGTTTTGTTTGAATTTGGTTAGTATTTATAAAATTCAATAAAGCAATGCCAAATTCAAAACCGAAGCAGCAGCCCAAATCCTATGGTCTCTGATCTATAAGCTTTACTTTGAAGAAATTCAATTGACCAGTACTTAATTAGCAACTTGTCCTCTCTTTGTAACCAAAGATAATATATAGGTTTATATAGGAATATAAATACTGAACAGACACAATCAGTCTGCCTGCACACAGGCGCTCCTACACACATGCATGCATGGACGCACCCTGATTCTGTACCAAACAGTGAATCAGAATCACCTAGCAAAGACAGATTACATGAAGCTGAACTGCACCATTTGATGGGACTCCTTTTTTCTCTTCTTCATCTTCTCTTTTTTTGGGGTTTTTTTTTGTTTGTTTTTTTTTTTTGTTTTTTTGAGCCAGGGCTGATCTTACAAAGAGATTGGGAGACAGCCTTGAGGGATACAAGAAACAGTGCCAAGCAGGCACATTATTGAATCCCTGCAAGGCATCCTGAGGTGAGTTTGCTGCCTGAGCTGTCTTTCCATGTTTATACACAGGGAAAACTAGTTCAAGGAATGCAGTAAGTGGATCAGCATGACTGACTTAAAGGAAGAGGGGAAAATTAGCCCACCATTTTGCTCCATTTGCACTGGAGATGGGGAAACAATTTTGGTGTCAGGACTTGCTTCTGAGCCACCTCCTTTCTTTCCTGTAATAAAGCCCCACCCCATTTGTTTCTATTATAATCACATTATTTAGCATAATTATCCTCTTAAAAATATCTAGATCTCTATAAACGCTTCCGTTCTTTTGCCTGTTTGCTTCCTCACCCATGAGGATTTCGGCACAGTAGATACCATACATTTGTGGAATGCTTTAAGGGCTCTGGCAACAGAATAAATTTAGCATATTTGTGCTTGTCTCTGTGCCTCTGTGGATCTCACTTCCAGTTTTTCACTCTCCGTGTGCATAGTCAATTTGAACAATGTATTTCACTTCAGTTCACAAGCACGCTGACCTCTCTATCCAGTGATTAATATTTTTAGATGCTTGGTTTCATAGCTTGGTAACTCGTGCATGTTTTCTGCTATTTAACTAAGTGGGTAAAGGGGACGCTGCAGGAAATGCTCATTGTTGAGCAGTAGGCGGTGCTCACAGTTCTGGGAGCTCAGCTTAAGACTGTTTTCTGCCTGACAGGGCAAGACCCCTAGACAAATCCCTGGCTGGGTCTGTGGTAGTTGGCAGCCATTCAAAACTAGTTCTCTGCCAGCAGTATTACTAGATAGCCAGACAGATCAATTCGCTTTTACATTCCCGCCATTATTTATAGCACACTGTATATCTGCTCTTGCTTATGAACTAATGATTAGCAAATACAGTACACATAAAACATAAGCATTTTTTCTGTGGAAGGATTTCTGTTGCTGATATTGCAGATAGTTTTACAGGTCACGGAGCCTTAAAAAGGATTTAAAGGGCATGTCTTGTGTAACATTTGTTCCTTTGAAAATGATGCTCCCTTCCTATTTTTGTGTAATTGGAGAGGATAGAAAGGTTTGCTTGCTGCTTATGTTTCATTGAATTCTTGCATTTCCCCCTTCTCCCCCAGACTTCTAAGGAAAACACATAGGAAGAGAGGCTTATACAGTATTATTTGTTATTTAAGAACTGTAGTTCTATGTATGACTGAGGTTTTTCTTTTCAAAAAGATCCACTGATAAAAACCAACAAACAAATGATACATAAAACTCACCCAAATCCTAAAACAACCAACCCTGCTTACATTTTAGAAGAAGGCAGAACAAAACTGTAATTTTGTAAACCATAGGGAAAGAAAGACAGATGATTCGAAAACTGGTGATAAAATACCATACCTTTACCAGGCTCTTGTGGCTGTTAAAATACTAGCTATAGTATTAATTGCTTCAGTTACTTGCATTTTTGAGCTAGGTCAAACCAAAGGCCCTGGCTCCAAAACAACGTAGATCTACTAAATTTTAAAAATCCAGATACAATCCAAACTTATTGGCCAAATTAATCCTTGGCATAAACACAGTAAAGTGGGTCTGCACCATTTGAACATTTTTAGCTGATAACTGCTACTGGTCTTCCCACAAGTTGCTGTGAGGTAGAAAGGCTTATGCTTATTACACTAAACATTATTTCCCCATAAAGTTCACAATAGTGTGGCAAACACACTTTCACATCTTCTCTGAAATGAAGTTCAAGACTACTGCAGCATGTGAACTTTCAAAAGTTTCAAAACCTTCTCACACTGGACTGCGTGAATTAATTCAAGGTGTGCTGCCAGTAGAGAAATGCCATACAATAAGAAAATCTGGTCATTTGGTTTCCTAAACTGTTAGTTAACCCATACTTTGGTCTGGGATGAGGTGTGAGGAAACACCATGTCAGTATGCTATTAAAAAGTTGTCCCCTTTTCACCTGGCAACAAGTGCATGAAACCAGCCTTCTCTGCAATGTCAATTTCCTTACTGGGAATTGAGCAGATATAGGTGCTCATCTGAGAGTGCAGTGCTATGATAGGTGCTGTCTAGAACAGTAATATAGCAAAAATTAACATCATAATAGTAATCAGCATAACTAAACTGAAGTGATTTATATCCAATAAAAATCTGACCCAGTGGAACAGTAAAGGTAGAATTACCTTCTCCTACCACTTAGCATCAAAAATAAGTGAAGAGGTTTAACAGAAAAACATAAGATCTCTAAAAAGCATATGCTCTGATAAAACCTTTCTACTCAGAAAGATGTGACTAAAGCTGATTTGTGAATGTTCTGCACCTTATGTGATCACCTCCACACTCAATGCATACAAAAGCCCACAATACCTATTAAACTAGAGTATCTTATACTGCCTTTGTATTAAGTAGTGTATGTACCCAAGATGTGGGTCAGTGCAGAACCAGGAATTCCGGTTTGGCAAAAATCTTCCCGAGTCAGAACTTTCAAAAAGACAGTCATGTCTAGTGACAAGTACATAAAAGTGAATAATCTAGGATAATAAATCTCTCTACACCTCTCTGAAACATCAGCTGTCTTCCTTTTTTAGTTATTTGGAGAATAAAATTGGAATGGTGAATTCATTAGTTCAATGTTACCAATGATAAAAGATCAATTTCCAGAAGAAACTGAGCACTGGGAGAAATTAGAAGATTTACTGTTTCATCTAAAAAATACCAAAAAAAGAAAGAGATTAAAAAATTTGGATGGGCATTTATGCAGAATAAGGAAAATGATAGTCCAGAATGTGTTTCTTGCCTTAAATAGATTGCAATCATTCTTTGATATCTACTGGCCCTATAATTTCTTTCTTTTTCTTCTGTATTCCTTACCTAAATTCAATGACTGATGTAAAATACAGTCCATACAGAGTTTCTCAAGTCAAAATTCAATATTGAACTTGCATAGTAGAAATCTCTTACTGGCCAAGACTATCACTGAGGCAAGCCTTATCAAAAATTCATTTTTCATTGCAGTTTTCAAAATGTTGCATTTTGAAGGGCTTTTTATAAACCATCTTTTATCAGACAATATAAAATATGCAGTTATTTCACTTGCTTGTTTCAACATAAATCAACACCAAAAAAAGTTTCTACAGCTCTTTACATTGTCTGGCCTTGTTAATTTGTAAGCCCACAAGTTTAATAAAGACTATTTTCTCTGTGTAGAAAGAATATGTCATTTTATATGGAGGCAGAAAAGCAAAACAAAGCAAAACCAACATTTTAAAAGCAACGCCATATCTCAAAAATGTATATATTATATGTTGATGGGCAGAGTGTCCTGTAAGGCAAGCAGTAAGTGCTTTGAACGACACTATGAATATTTCTGGGTTTTATACTGGAAAATAAATCAGGATTTTTCTATCAACTTTACAACCATGTGAAATTTTCTTAACACTACTCTTTCATGAAGGTCTTGAATGTGGTGAGGTCTGTCCATTTATGTTTTCCAGGATGTCTTTCTTTCTCTCAACTTTAACTTTTAAGTGCCTACTAAAGCCCAGTAGTTTAGTCAATTGGAGCTATAAAAGGAGGAAAGAAATGAAGGCACAGTAATTCAGAATACATTTCTACATAGGAGAACAACATTGCTTTCTGGAGGGAGATACGAGTACTGCTAATCTTTAAGTTCTCTTTATTCTCACTATTCAGATCTGAGGGGTAAACTCAGGAAAAAGCCAGTCATTCCACTCAAGATAAGGCCTTTTCTCAGTTGCCTCATGTACCTTTAGCTTTATCCTTGATCACTCGTTTCTCAGATTTTTACTCTCTGGATGAAAAGCAGATGCCATCTTCGTCATAGATACCTTAAGTGGTTTTCCTGAAGTGAATCATTAGTTTAGCCATTTTTTATAAATTCATTATTAATATCCATGTCCTTAATTATAGTGAACTAAAATGATTTTATTTAGAACCAAACAATTTCACTCTTGCTAAGTATCCCATTGCTAAGTTTAATCAAAGGCCACTGATACAAAGGACAAAGTAGTCTGATCAGCAAAAAAAATGAGATGACTGTTGACTGAATTATTTAAGAACAAACACTCTCAGAACTCATTCTTCAGATGAGGCCTAACTCCATTAGGCTGTCATAGCACCTGCTAACTCTCAGTCATGTTAATGAAGTTACCCATGTGCTTATAGACAGGCACATGCTTAAGCAAACTGCTAAATCAGGAAGAGCAAATCTCAATAGTCTTTGGCTCATTGAGGTTCTGGAGCGTCGTGTTTACATAAAAGTAGTTCTGAGGAGAAACTTTATTCCTCAGCTACATGACTTAATGTTTATTTGTACATGTCAAAATTCCCACTTAGATATAAAATTTGTTTTCTCTCTAAAAATTGTAGACAAACCCCGAACTAGTGCTGTAGTTTGACCATCAGTTTGACTACAACATTTCCCTCAGATTTCAAATATAACACGATGGCAAAGCAAAATTAAAGATGAGTCCAGAATCACACTGTGAACCTGTGCTGAGGTTTGTCTTTTCTGCTGAAATCCAGTATTATGTTAATTCTATTTGATTGTGCTCACTGCAAGTATTTCCTACTACTTCTCTCAGAAATTTCTGGGTTTCCTCTTTCTGAGAACTAGTCCAGGACACCTAATTTTTAGACTTACTACTCATACTAAGGCAGCTCCTAGAAGCTCCAGCTGAGATGCAAAGCTCACTGTAGACAGCATCCATGTAGTAGTGGGTCAATTTCAAATGGCCCTCACATGCTTTTATACATACCACAACACACATGTCTGTTTCATGTACATGAATAGCTTTGGAAACCTGTCCCTAAATTATTCAGTCACCTGACAAGGTTCTAACAGTCTTCACAGCCTTTCTGACAATAAGTATTAGCAGCGCAGTCAGAAAGTGGATTCACCTTGTGAACAGCATACAGTTACCAGAATGTGGCACTGAGATGGAGCTGTGGGCTTCCACAGAGGTGTTCAAACAGCAACTAATTAAACACTGAAGCGACAAATGTAAGCTGGTGAAAAAACTTCAAAAGCTGGTTCTTGGAATATCATACTAACATATTATTGTGTTCTATGATTACACTATAGCATGAGTTAAAAATGCATAAAAAATAGCATTAAAATTTGTTAGGTGGAAAAGCATTAACATAATATGAGAACATTTTTTATATATATTTTTCTTCTAAATATAAATGCACTTTGCTGCTTCATTCTCTGACTTATCCAGAAAGTGACACTGTGGGTACTGGGTAGGTAATGTAAGTGAGGCAGTGGTTGTGGGGCTGGCAGATTATGTTTTCAAAATAGTTTTCTTCCTTTAGTCTCTCTTTCTGATTGTCTATGTTCCTGTTTCAAATTCTGTTAAGGTGAGCTGGAGTTTTCCCACAGATTTTAATTTTGAATTTTAAATCAGTCCTCAAATACCATTTGAAATAACTTATTTGAACAGCTTTTGCAGGATGACACATAGAGGTATGGCAGAGTTTCGTGTAAAGAACTGCAGCAATTTGTGTCCCTCTTTTCTTTTTTGTCATGTGTCATGACAAGGAGATAATAGCAAATGACTGAAGACACCTATAGTAATACCTGTATCACCACAGAGGTGTTACAGCCCTCAATATCCTTCACCAGCATTATAGGTTCAGTACTGTTCACCACCATATGAAATCACAGAGAGGCATCTACAGAATGCCATACATCTACAGAAGCCATACTACAAAATGTGTACCTGATATATGTAGTTTATCTTGACCTTGGGGCACAGATTTTATGAATGCTTACTCTGGGAAATTTAGAGAATATGAATTGTCTTTGGTGTATGTGGTAATTTTACAAATTTAAATGATGCCACTGTGAAGATGATATAGGGGGTAATTATTCCCACAGACTTCTCTCAAGCATGTTTTCTTGATGCTAGGTCCCTAACAGTCCTGTCTTTGCACAGCAACTTACTTCCAAGAAACAGTCATTTAAGGGAATGCAAGGTACCTGAAACATGAATTGTTTCTGTGTAATCACAGTACTCTTTGCTTACACTGGAATGTTCAGAAAAGGGGATAAAGATTCTTGTCTCCATCCACTGTAAAACAAGCAGAAACAATCAGTGACAGAGAAATCAGAAAGTGCTCTGGCATACATGCTTGTCTTCTGCAATGAATTTCCAGGTTAAGAATAATGGCATAATCAACTTGTTTACTTATAATCTTTAAATATATAAAAGTTTTATTTAAAGGGAAAAGAAAATGGATGCATCGAGTTTATTACTTATACATTTTTTCCAGGGTCCAGTAATTACTGGGCCTGAAATTTATATCCTGTAAAATATAGAATCATAGGACATCCTGAGTTGGAAGGGTCCCATATGATATAAAATTTTGGGACATATTGGTCTGATGACAATCCAGCTTCTCCCAAAGTAAATGAAGAGAAACTGTTGACATAGAGAGACTTTACATAGTGCAAAAAATGGGGAAAATCTTCCTATTCCTATGATGGGCATAGAACTGGGTCCCTGAAAACTGCTGGATGCTGATACTCAGAAATCATAGAATTGTAGAATTGTTAAGGTTGGAAAATACCTCTAAGATGATCAAGTCTAGCTATCAACTTAGCATCATCACCATACTCTCTACTAAACCATGTCCTCCAGTGCCAGTTCAGAACTTCCATCTCTTGTTCTTTTGTTGACCTCCAGCATGTTGCTTGTTTCACTGGAAGCCAAAGTTAATTGACTTTGCTATTCCATCCATGGTGTTCTCTACATAAGAGAGCTGATGGCATCTGTTTTCAAATGAGCCATGTTACAAAAAAATTCAAGTTTAATTGCATAATAGAAAATGAATCTAAAAGAAATACATGAAAATAGGCCTGGATATAAACTAAATAGAGCTAATGCGAAACAAAATGCAGAGAAGTTTACATATTTCCTCATTATAAGCAGATGAAAATAGTTGTTTTGCCTGCTGTCACAATTTCTGAAGCCTATATCAACATTCTTCTCCTTTTTAAACTGGAGGCTCTAGTAAGTCTTATTGAAACATGAGAGTGGAGATACCACATTCTACCACATTCTGGTTGAAGTTGTCCTTCCTCAACACAAAATGTAGGTTTGTCCACATATATATTTGAAAAAACCCAGACATTTAATTGTCCCACCTTTCTGTAAACACTGTAGAAGTACAGTAAATTCCTCCTCTATCTGTACATTCTGCCCTCCCATTTTCTTTCTGATTGCTAGATTGGATTTATTCTCACTTCTTTATTGGGATTTTTTTGAATCCTTCCTTTTCTTCCCCTTTTCTAAGGGAGGCATTAACCTAGAGAGTCAAGAGGACATAGTAATTTGTCTGCCACATTGGTACAGTGTTTATCTTATGAAGTATTTCATATGCCAAAATGTTTGCAACTTCAGCCCTATGTTTTATTCCAGTTCCTAACAGTAATTGCCAAAAGTGAATTCCTGGCATTTGTTTTGTGGCTTGTGAGAGGTGAATTGGTGGGTCTTGGGATCCACATCATGCAGTTAAAATTACTTGTTATTCTCTTTGGTAGTCCCTTAAGACTGACTTGGTTCCGAAATTGAGAATGTCTATTTTTTATTTAGAAATTAAATATACGGAATCAAAAGCACAGAATTCTTTTTGCAGATTTTCTAAAAGCAGTAAATCCACATTTACTAGAGAAGATAAAGATGTTAAGAAAAAAAAAGCCTAGACAACAATAATCAATTAAACATTCAAAAATAAAGGGAAAAAGAAAAAAAAAGAAAAAAATTCATCCAATTCAAATGGTGAGGTAAAGTGCTCTTTTGTGTTCCATTGCACGTCCTGCAGGAACAATAACATTCTTTTGAAAATCAAAACTGAAATCCAGACATTTTTAGCTCACAGAAAAATATGTGTTTTGATTGAGCATTTATATGAGATTAGAATTCTTAAATATCTTTCTAATTATCCACATAAAAAAATAATCTTAGAAAGACTTTTGAAAAGTTACATGTGAATAACAGTCGCAGAACAAATTGTAAACCAGACTCTAGTAATTGTAGCTCGTGCAATCAGGCCCTCAGCCACCATCAGAATTTCAATCAGAGGAAGGTAAATCCAGTGCAATGTAGAGGCATGGATGTATTAGTATCTAGATATCTTTGTGCCTTTCATTGTCAAAATGTCTCAAAAACAATAAAAAATGTATCATATCAAAATAAGGAAAATGAAAGGTGAGATGGAAAATAATTAATTATTTAATTAATTGACTGAGAGGAAACTGTGTCAGATAGACTAGGGGCTTGGTTATTAGTGAAACTATAGGCATAGCATGGAAGATGTCTCTGAGGAATAACAGCAGAGTTTCCTACTTTGCCTTTGCTCATTAGTGACCACCATTTGCTATAGGTTGCTATCATTTCAGTGCTGGAATTTTTCCCCCTTAGGGAGGTGTGGCTGGAAAAGGAATCAGTTCTAAACTCCACTTACTCCTACTCCTTCTTTACTTACTTGCTCCTGAAAGAGCAAGTCTTATACTCTCTTTCTTCTTTTCATACTCAGTCATCAACTATTAATTGGTTTATACGTGTTAATAAAGAGAGTATGTCAGATTCAGAAACCAGACACAGTTCACTCAAACTCAAAGCCCTACTTCAATCCATAATCTGCCCTCCCTTTGTATTGCCACCAACAAAGAGTAAAATAAGAATCCATCAATTCCTTTCCAGGTTCACCACAGTGAGTCTGACTTTCTGTCCCCAAGGACTCTGCATTGTATATTTGCACTATTCACTTCACAAGCAGTTATTTTCATAGCAGGTGGGACCTCCATTGGTAGATGATCCCCTACTCTTTGCTGAAGGATGATGACATTGATGTATTAGGTCTTTCCTCCAAGTAACTACCATGATACCGTAATGAGCAAGTATTCACTTCACACTTCTCTTCCTGATAATCTATTGCTATAGATCGGTGGTTTCCTTTTAATGCCTGGTTCATTAGATGGTATAAATGTGTGTAGCATTTTTAGTTGTGGTTGAGGAAAGCAAGGAATGTTGAGGTTAAGGTTTATTATGACTGTCATGTTCAGGAATGGAGAGCTATATACTATTTCTGCTCTGAGTGTCTGCACATAACTCCAATTGACACTGGAGTTATGCATTTGCCTGAAAGCTGTTTATCACCCTGTGAGTATTTGCTGTTTCTAGGGGTGATCAGGACAGAATAGATCTGAGAACCAATTATTTTGTACTTTCTTAAAACTTTCTGTGAAACTGGGGTAAAGAAATGATGGCACAGTATGTAAGAATGTAAAATCCAACAGGTAATAGCTCCATCCCTAAAACCACAAGCACACAAGGCATTACTTTAAGAATGTTCAACTGAGGCATTTATTATGTAGAGGGCACTATACATTTGCCCTCCCCTGACACTTGCAATACAAGTGCTTCATGAGGGAATAAACCCCTGAAAGCTTGGTTGCAATTTACTTCTTTACTTCCTGCACATAGTAACAATGATAGTTGAATTGAAAAGCATTTTAAAATTCATAAATATATAAGTAGCCATTATCTACTAGAAAACATATGTCTGACTATAGGACCTGATCCACTACTTAGTTACTCCAATTTTAAACTAATGTAACTCCACAGTAATCAATGAGGGTGCTGTTATGCAACAGAAGTAGCATAAAGCAAAAAACATTTTTAATACATGTAAGAGTAGTTTTGCTTAAAAAGAATGCTACCATTTTCATTGTAAGTTTACTTTGGGTACCTTAAACCAAAAGCCCAAAAAAGAGACACTCAGAATAACTGGATACTTTTAAAACTTCTTTGTATTGTGACTGGCAAGAAGTTGAGAGTATTTAGCTACATACTTCTATTATAGGCAAAATAAAAAAAATAAAAAAACATGCTGGGATTTTTTTTTCTTTTTTTGCGGGATAGAAATTTATTTTTAAAGTAACCAAACTTAGCTGCTCAGTAATCTAATAAGAAAGTCATTTCAGCTGGAATTTGTTTTGATGGTTAAGACAAAACCTCATAGGTTAGTTAATGAAAAGTGAACAGGATGATCTTTATATGTTCATAAATGCAAACAGTTTAAGATCAGAAGGAGACTCCATTAGAGTCTTCAGTCTGAGCTATTTTCTCTGCAATTTCACCCAAATCATCTCTACACTGAACAGACTTTAGTTTGGCTGAAGTGGTTGGGTTTTTTTAAACAGATATCCCATCTCAATTTTTCTGAAAATTGTTGACTCCTCAAGTGTTAACCATTACACTGTGCAGTAGTGAAGCACGTGTTGAAAGCAGAATCAGTAATTCACAATGCTAAGTTCATGTAAAATCAACAATCCTCCTCGCTGCCTCCCCCAGCTCCTGTGTTAACCTAGCACCATAACCTAGGGGATGAACACAAGAGAACACAAGACTCTGGTGTTGTTTGCACCTCTCTGATAGCTAAGCTTTTTGTGGAGGGTCTGCTCTGGAATTTCAAAGACAATAAGCAAACTTGCACTAGACAAATAAAGTTGCATTCCTTTACATTTTAGATGTGAGACATAAAACAGATACAGTGCTGTTCAGTCCTTTATCAAGGTGACATAACCCCAAAAAGCTTTGATGCTGTCTATTGTAAATCTCACGAGAAGCTGAGTAGGAAACAAAATCTGATTAGTTTGTTTGATTCGCCTTTCTAACTACATGCATTCAGAAAGGGTTTCTGTACAACTCTCTTCCCCTCCCTTTATTGTGTGGTTTGCTTTTTTTGCTTGCATTTAAAACTGCCATTATGTGAAAGTGTTGCAAGTGTAAATAATTTAGAAGATAACTCTGTGGGGATACTAATAATAAGTCCCTGCTTTTTCTAATAGTGACTCATTGTGGTTGAGAACTAGTATTCAATAGGAACAGTTACACAACATCACTGCATCATGGATATTATGGATGTTGACAATAAAATAATTTTGACATCTTTTTAAATTAAGTGTATTTTCCTTCTTTAAAATGGCCCTTTTGTTTATGACTGCTTTAAATCCTCAAAAAATATCCAAAGGCTTCTTGAGTGGAGAGATGGATGGACAGATAGATACATCCATCTGGTTTTATCTGTCTTAAGTGTTTGGATGTAATACCTTTCCCCAATAAGAAGCCACAACAATACAATTACCCATCAAGGCACAATTACTTCTAGGGGAAATCTAATCAGTTAATAGATGTTAAGAAAGACAAATGTACAAAGGTAATAAGTGGTTCAAAGTCCAACAGTCCTACTCTGTTCACTCTCATGTAAAGGAAAGAAAAAGCTTTCAATGGGGCTTTTCTTACTTTTACCCCTCATTTTATAAATTGCTTTGCCAACCCTTCATAGTAAAATAATAATTTTAAATAGGCCAACACCAAGCTCAGGTTGTATGCACTTGGTGGTAACGATAGTGCAGCTGCCCTTTCCAAAGTCAGTCAGTCCAAAATTCCTATCTTTTTTTTCTTGTTTTTATATTTTTTGTTTACTCTCCAGTAAATGAAAGAGTGATATCAGTCCGAATGACTGTTGTTTAGAGAACTCAAGCTCCTTATCATGCTATCCTCATCCTGGGGCCTTTTGGAAAGTCTTAAGGCAGGCAGGCACTATTTAAAGCAGTCATAAGTAATAGCCTACGTGGTGCTCCGCACACAGCAGAGAGGATTAAACAACTTGGGAGATGTAGAGGCCACCCTCTCACAGAGATGCACACTGTTTCAGGACATGGTTTTTGGACTGTAATTTGGATAAAGATATTGATTATAGATAACCATAAACTGTTCAAAGGTACATTTGGGGATTTTGTTTTATTTTAACAAATATTGCAGAGCTTTTTCAGAACCATATTCACATCTTCAGTTGCAAAGTGTAGCTGTGTTGTGATGATTCTCAGGGCAAAGTATTTAGATATTAAAGGATGCACAGTCAATTCAAACAAATCAAACCTCGAGAACTGGGAGGAAAGTATGACTTTAAAATACTGTGAAAAGTTTCACACTAATGACTATAACAGAGTTAAAATTACTGATGAGATGGAACAAGCCACAGCTGCAGCTACTGCAGATTGCTTGGCTAACAAATTATTAAAATAAGCAGAGTATTGACTAAATGAAGGTCATGTTTTAATATCATTTTATATATATGAGTTTATAACCTGGCAAACAAAATTGACAGCAAACCCAGAGCAACATTACTCTCTCAGACATTCTTCGGCTTACTTCTCTATACTCCTCACACATTTATTCCCAATTTTCAAAATCCACATAAATATCCCAGTGTTCCTAGTGTTCTTCCTCTTATGCCTCCAATGACCATCTCTCTTCCTATTTCTACTTCTGCTTCTGCCTTCATTTTTTGTCACCTTGACAACTGTAGACCCCTTCTCTCAGGACTCTTAAGTCCCAGTTCTTCATGCCCACTTAATGTGTCATGCTGATGCTTCCTTCTCACACACACATTAAAAAAAAAATCATCTCCTACTTTAGGCACTTCAGCAGTCTTCCTCCATTCTTTTCGGGATCAATTTCAAAATTGTTTTTTAAAGAAATGTTGAAACCTACTTCAACATCGATGTCTCTCTCTTTTTTTTTCATAGTCTCCTCTCTACTCACTGTCTAATGCTGTCCTCCCCTCAGTTCAGCAATCTCAGTTCTAAAGAGCCTGTATCTAACAGCCTTTCTGTATCATTGGCTAGCCATATATTTTCTCCTTTGCCTGTACATACCTCTTCATTTCTCTCCATGGAAACTGGTTTGGGACAGAGTTCATGAGCAAGATTAATACTATATGGCATGCTTAAGCAGTTATTGTAGGTCTGTGCTATATTGGAAAAAACCAGAGCATGATCTTGGTAGGACTTGGAATAAATTTGGCAAAAGGATGAAATAAGGGGTTTTGGTCTGGATGCAAAACATGCCCACAAAGATTTTCCCTTTCCAATTTTTTATCTGTATTTACTACACCTGAAAATGAAGTGTAGGCACCCATCTTAGCTGCACCTCTTGCATACTATTTGATATTATGATGTTTTCATATTTGTTCTTATATAGAACCTAGTTTCTTGAACTCAAGAAATACATGACATCTTGATACAGGTTTTTCTGACTGTGAACACATGTATCAGGCATCAAAAATTAGGCAGCTAACTGGACCACTCATCTCCGCAAAACTGACCGGTAGTTAAGAGACATACATAAAATATAGCTGAATTTTTCAGCTCAGGCTTCTGTCAAAACCCTTTTAGAGTGCTAAATTTTTCTTTGGCTATTGACCACTATATTTGATTTTATTTATTTCACTGACTCACAGAGCTAATGCATTTCCTGAAATGTCTCCGAGAACTCAGGTGAGACATCGTAAGATATGCTGTCTTAGGCTAGAACTTACTAGAATTAAAGCAGATGTAGCATTACTAGGGTTTGCTAAACTTCACATGATACATAAAGATATAAAGCATATCTTTTATGATTACGGTGACGCTAAACATTTTGTCGATAATAATATAGTCACATTGGAAAGACTGAATATAACAACCAGAAAAGAATCAAGAAAAGGAAATGGAAACTTAATTTTCCTTTACTAGTTAATCTGAAGGGGCTTCTGCATTTGCTGCTTTTATCATGGTTCTGGTTTACAGGATGCAAGTTTACAAGTTTGCAGATATAATGGCATATTTGATTTTCACAACAGTTAAATATTTCAGGATTTTCACTATCAAAACAAAGATTTGATTAGTCCTAGAAAAATACATCATTGACAATTTTAATAATTCAAAGTGAAAAAGGAAGAATAACTGTCCCTCTACTAACAACTTGATTTAGCTTCCTATGTTTCCCTCAGTATGGATACTGAACTAGAACAAAAACACTGGGTTTATTCCATTCATAGTTAATTTCTTAGCAGAATGCTGAACTACTTCATTTGAAGATGCTGCCTATGAATTTGGTGCATTTTTTTCTCTGTCACCAGCTTGGTTTTTTGTCTGTTTTACATGTTTCCATTAACCTTAAATTTTGTGTTCCTTTCAAAGGTTGGTAAAAAATGTTCTAAAACTTGGCTTGAACTTCTTATGAAAGTGTTATTATAATATTGGCTTATAAATCAGTTAAGCCACAATAAAAGATCTGTGTAGCATATTTTACAAAATATTCCCTCATTAATATATATTTATTTGTTAGATATGTATATCATTTAAGTTGCATTTGAGTGTCAAGCTCAAACCCTGCAATCTTGAGTTTCAGCTAAGCTTTACCTTTAGCAATCATTGAAATTTCCGGCATCATTATCTAGCTGCTGCCTAGTCCTAATAAACTTTCGGTCCACATGTACCTATTTCCTTTGGTAAGCATGCACAAACCTGCTTAGAATGGGATATAATTGAGAAACCTGGAACTGTAACCCTAGTGGTAATGTTAAGTGAGATATTGCCCTCTCCATGGTTATTTTATATAGAAAGGACCTCCACGACCGAGGAGTAGGGACATAAATACAGACACAGTGATAGACAGGAATGTGTTCCACAGTGGCAGAAAACTTTCAACACAGAATTAGCCTTGCCTCACTATATTTCCCCAAGGGCCGAATCCAGCCAAAGTTCTTGTCATACATCAGCCATACCAAGCTTTATGTGAAAGAGGAAAATGGGGTAGAGGGGGTGCTATCCTCGATATCTCATTGGCTAGAAAATTCACTTGTTAAAGAAAATATATGTTTGCAGGTCTTCTCTTTATCTTGATTTAAATCAATGTCTTAACACTTCCAAGTGACTTGAGTTTCCCAATCAATGGGCTATTGAACATAATGCTGCATCTTTACTCTTCTTCACTATCATGCCTTTCTTGTATATGTACAGCTAGTTAGTAGAACAAAATTACTTAAGATAATGGGCTTGACTCTACAGCCTCTTGGTTAAAGCTCCAACTTCAGATATGTGAAAGTTAAGTGCTGGTTAATTATGACTGTATAATTGCTTACTTAGGTGGAACATCTTCAGAATGAGAACTGAAAGGCTTTTGTTCACTGTACTGAATACATGGGTGATTCAGATATTCTTTTAGGATGTGATGGACCCATGTTCAAGTCTTTGTTCCAAATCAAACAGGATAGCAATGCAAAACCTGATCTCCTTCTTTTCAGATAAACAGTCAAACAATTATGCTGTCAGCTAAAAAGGAAAGAGATATTTATCTGTGTTATAAGGAAGAACAGACCTGTCTTAAAATGTCTGTCTCTCTAAAAGGATCCATAGAAATCCTGACTGGACATAAATGTCTTCCTTTACCTCAGAGACAGAGAATGGTTACTGCAATAAGTGTTAGGCTATGTATGTACACAGCAGCAAAAATGATGATGGGATGGGGTGTTAAAAAGTAGAATTCTACATGACTGAACAATTTAGGCATTATCAGTGTTAAGTGAGGGCCTCTTCTTTTTTAACCAAAAAATGTAGTTATGCATCTAAGTCCACCTTCTAGTGATTCCTGGAACATCTAAGCAGAGACAGGCATTTCCTTGAGAGCAGATCACCTAAATTTAGGCACTAGTGTTAACGCCCATTGCTAATATTGTCTTCTAACTCAGAATTTCATTGAATATTTGGGATTTGCTTTACAGGGCCTATGATGATCTTTATAATAAAACTTGATAATTTTGAAAATTTGCCTTATACATCTGAATGCTTTACTAGACCAGGCTGAAGTGATCAACATTGTTGGATACAGCCCCACCATTACTGGTTTCGTGGGCTCAAATGCAGGTTTATACACATATTCTTAGATGCCTTTACCCCTACGCAGCGCAGGAACAATTAATGAAATTCTGAAAATTAAGCCTCAACATCCTATCAGTCAGAACAGTCAGAGTTAATACTGAAATCCATCAGCAACCAGTTATTAAAATTATGTAAGATCACACACAGAGTTTCCAAACTGCTCTTGTAAAGAAAGAAAGATAAATATTAGATAGACTATATAGATTGGGTTTCATTTCATAACAGATATCTCAATTGTATCCAAAACATGGGACAGTGAAACACATTAGAGAACTGGCCAGTTTTGACTGAAGAAATATGTGCACAAGTTTCAAGGGTTGGTTGTTTTGGGTTTTTTTGGGGTATGATTTAATTTTCACATAAGCAATTTAAGTGGCAATGACTGCATTAAGAGACTTCTCCAGCTACCCACTCTTTAACAGAAGAAAGAAAAATACTTTAATAGACCTCTCTTTAGCTAGGGAAGCCAGCAACTGAAACATGGTGCAATTGAGCACAGGCTTTTCCAATGTTCTGCTCTGCCCATAAGCCAGCTGAGTACTAAAATCATAAGAACCCAGCCTTTCAAATGCTTTAGAAAGAGCAAACCTTTATGGTTTCTGAGCTTGTTCAGAACAATAAAGAGACAAGAAATGGTGTAACATTCACATACACATTCTCAATCACAGCATATTTGGCCATCTAGGACCATTGCAGAGCACCAGCAAGCTTCAGTGCTGACTTGCCGGCTCTACTTTACAACTGTCTCTGGTGAGCCAGCAAGGTAGGCTGAGGAGCAAGAGCTGAGCCCTTGAGAGATGAAGCCCTGGTCAGAAAGTATGGGAGCCTGGGATATGGAGTGATAGGCTGAGGAAATGGCACCAAGAAGTTTATTTAAATTTTTCCATTCCAAACCATTTTGGCTTACAATTAAGACACAAGGATACATGAAACACATTCATATGCAACAAACACTCAAAACTGTTTTTAGAACATTTTCCTCTTATTCGTGTAGAATACAAAGAACACAAAATGGGCTGAGACAGAGTACAAGTTTCACCAGTATGACACTGGGAAGATCTGTATATTTACCTCTTAATTTTAGCATACAATATAGTTGTCCACACTTGCTCTGCTAGTAACTCCAGTGGAGCACATATTCCGTAATATGGCAGTCTGCAGTCTCATGGTGTCTGTGGTGATGATACATCTTTAGCTACTAAGCATTAGACACTCTGGTTTGATAGTCTTGCCATCAGTATTGTAATAATTAAAGGGTAAACATTAACATCTGCATCTATAGAAAGAAAGATTTACATAAGCAGAATCTCCAGTAACCAGACAGTGCAAAGAGCAAAACACAAGGAATATGAGCATGTAGGTATAACTTACTGAGAGGTTATCAGGTGTATCCGGATGAGAGCTATAACTTGGGAGAGGGGGAATATATTTATACATAGTGTATTATTTATGCCCTTTACTTCTAATTGCCTAACTAGTTCTCTTTCCTCTCACGTATACTTTAGTACCCACCAACCAAAGAAAGATGTCTGCAACTAAATATCTGCCAATTATTATGGACTTTTGCTTAATATTCTATTGTTTCACTGACAGCACAGTTTTTAATATATCATTTTATACTATCCTGTACATCATCATTTTTCTGCCTCTCTTAGGGCTCTGGCTATATTAGTTCTTATTTATTTCCACAAGTTAACATGTATGCAAAAGATTATGTGGTCATGATATCACCCTCAACACTCTCACCACTTCCCATCTTTGTTTTTGTAATCCTTTTTTTCTGTTTTTAAGTTACAGTATAAAGGAATGTGAACACAGACACAAACCAGGGTCAAACACACAGCTTGCAGTGTGGTTCTCTTCCCCCATCTGTAAACACACAAGACACTCCTCTCCTGTTCAAGCTTTTTCTTTTGCCCTGAAACAGAATAGGCATCTTTAGGATCAGTAGTTTTCAAACTTTCAGCTGAGTGTTTCTATAAATATATTTTGGCTGTGTTTTTTTTAAAGTGGGCTCTTCAGATCCAATTTCCTGAGGTTTGCTTGGTGACAGGTAGAAAAGTACTCTTTTTTTCTGTCAGATTTTAATAACAATGAAAAAGTTTACAAGCTTCATACTCAAGACAGGACAGTGGGTACAGAAAATTGTTATCTTAAGGCAAAATTTACTGTCAGGGAAAATGGAACATTCCTTCTGAACACACGAACTGGTAGTGCATGTGCAGGTTGGTTGTAGATGGTTGCTACAATAAGGCTTCTTTCATACAGGTGTGTTTATGCCCCAGGCTTGCTGGCCACAGTCCATTCCATTTACAGAAGCTGAATTAAACAATAACTACTGCATTGCAAAAAGAAGAAGGAAAAAAAAAAAGGTGAGCGTCAAAGGAGATGCCTGAGAGCTTTGTTAGGGCCAAGAAAAACCCTGTTGCAGTTGTCAGAGCTTGTTGATGTTGCAGAGAACGGCACTTTTTTTTTTTCTGCTGGATTTTGTGGTTCTGCCTTAGGAAAGAAAGTAAAATAGAACGGAAGAACAAAGTCCTACTCTATAAATCAGCAGCTGCTCCTTGCCAGATCAAAGGAGTGACATTTTTGCTTCTGGACTCCTTGTCCACTTTAGGTGCTTGACAGACAGCTAACAGCTGGCCTGTTACATAGTATAGGAGAGTTGGGCTACATCTTCTTCAGAGCAGATGACAAGCTAATCAGAGATATCCATAGCATAGAACATGTGAGTGCACCTTGATCTCTTCAAACATACGCAGTACATAATTGCTAAACACCTTTATGCATTTTTGGCAAGTTGCTACTTAGGTAGTTTCCACTGAAAAGTAAGAAGGAGAATTAGTGCCTTAGCAAAATTTGATCAGAGAAGTTAAATAGATGTTAAATTTGCTGACAACTCTACTCTTCAGGTCAGTTTAGATGTAATCAAAAAATAATATGAAACAGTTAAAAAAGCTGTAAAATACTTCAATGTGATATTATTTGAAAAGGATACTATTTTTTTAAGTTACCTACACTGAGGTCCCTCAACTGCTGTGTGAGAAGCTGACTGTGTTTTCAAAACTTCGGGACCTTCATTAGTTTTGAAAATCTTTTCCTATGAGTTTAAGATGATAAATTAACACATCTTGAAATGCATGAGTTACTTATGATTTTGTAGATCTGTTATCTACCTTTAACATGAATGTCTAAATGCTAGCAAATCAAAGTGCATGCCAAATTAGCTAAATTGTATTTAGCATCTCCATAAGACATATGTATACAAACTTGGAATTCTAATATCAGTAGTAAAAATTTCAAAGTGATTCAGTTTCTAGGTGATTCCCATCTGCAATAAATCAAGCACAGGATGAGGTTAGATACTAGGGCTTGTGTCTATTGACTTTGCATTTTATCTGTAAGATATGAATAGCTAAGGAAGCATGTCTGTCTCCTCCCTTCCTTTCAAGTATCTTTAAAAGACCATTTTTACGGTGTGCAGTAAAAAAAAAAAGTACATGAACAACCTGATGACACTCGTCAAAGAGGAACAGCCACCTCCGGGTGTGTTCTGTGGCTTCAGGTGCCATGCTCCAAAAGGCACTTGTTGCCCACCTGGAACCCAGGCGGAATACAGCATTATACTGTTTCGCTTAAGCTGAGGTTTCCTGAAAGCTCGTGAGGAAACCCACCGGTGGCGAGTGTGGAGCGGGAACTCCTCACGCCGGCAGGTTCAGGCACCGCCCGGCCCGGCCACGGCCTGCCCGGCCCGGCCCGGCCCGACCCGGCCCGGCCGCGGTGCTCTGGCCCCACCTCATGGCGCCCTGCTGCACAGCGGGAGGGCTCCCCTGGGGCCACCGAGGCAGCACCTCGAGGCCAGCCCAGGTCTGCGGCAGGAAGCGGCAGCTCTTCCTTGGCCAGCGGCCCCATGGAGCGCTTGCATGCTGCTTTAGCGCGGGGCCAGCGGGAGCCGCGGGGCACGGGCCGGGAAGGGGCAGCCGCAGCTCCGCGGGGTCTCTGGGGAGCACCAGGAGCGCCGTGTGCGGCCGGGGCTGCCCATCCGGTTACGGGACAGGGCCCCGCACCAGCCCCGGCCCCAGCAGAGCCTTCCTGGGCATGGCCCAGGCCTTTCCCCACAGCCCAAAGAGTAACCTGGAAACCGAGAGCTACACCCTTAACGGGTCGGATTTTCTATGAGGTGAATAGCTCCCCGTCTTGCCAGTTCTCATGATGTTATCACAAGGCTCAAGTTAATTCATGCTAACCGGAGGTCCCAGCTCCAGAACATGATGGTTATGTGGGAATCTTTTAAAGTCAGTCTATAGATTTTGTGGCCAAGTCGAGCATTTTTAAAATGTGGCACAATGACTGAAAAAGTCACAAAGTAAATGCTGAGAAGAGCGCCCTTTAAATGTCTGATTTTTTAGGATAGTCTCACAGTGAAAGGATGGGCAAAATCATGATTTCTAACAATTGGCATCTCTAAATGGCACAATGTATTTTTAGGAGGTCCAACACAAACACAGAAAATGTATCAGAAGTCTTTGCGATAGGAGTGCCTGCCTTGGGCTGCCTTAGGCACCCAGCGAAGTTGCTTCTGTCATCTTCTGGATCATGCTCTTCACCAAAGGTAGATGCTGACTTAGTCCCTCTGAATCACACCTTTGACAGTTGTGAGATGTCTGAATTGGCTCCAGAAATTCAGTTTAAACAGCCCTTAACCCCCCTTCTCTAGCAAAGCTGTCCAAAAGTAGTTGAAGCTTTGTTAGGGAATAAACCTGCTTGTCCCTCCCCCTTCCTCTCCAAAGCAATCTCGTAAGTGACTACATTTCCCAATATTCATGACTTAGGTAAGCCTTATTTAAATGGCTCATTTCCAGGTGACTAACTCAGCTTTTTTAATTTCCTATAAGGAATTCTGCAAATATGAGTTGGTAACCAGGTGTGGCATAGATTCAGTGAAGCATAACAAGGGCTTTTTCAACTATTTTTGTACACACACACACACTGAAGGACACCTAAACCTAATTCTGTCAGTTTATAATACATACTGGAGGGATAAGTTAAATAAACTAAGACAAATAGATTTTACTTGCTCAGATTAAAGTTTAGGTGATAGACAAAGATACTGTAAAGGCAAGGGGCTGGACATTGATAAAAGTGTTTCTGCAAATTAGTCTTTTCTAATACATTATTTCAGACTGCGCAGGTCAGCTCAAGACTTCTGAAATTAGTTTTTTCTGTCTGGGAAAGAAGTACTAGGTTACTTATGAAAACTTCTTTTATCACTTGGATATAGTATTTCATTGGTTATTTTTCCTTCAAAATTAGGGCATGCTTGGGCAACAAGGGATCAGTGTAGCATATACACTTGAGCTAAACTACGTGTTCATAGTCCCAATACTGAAATATCATTTAGGCAGAAATTTATTTCCCCATCCAAGGTATCTTGACACCTCATTTTCTGGGATGGATATTTTAAGTGGAAATCCAGATTGAAGACTGACACAGAAATTTTGCATTGCACGTGGTGGCTCCATGTTGTTCCTCAGTTTCTCATGAAGAACAGTCTTCTCTGCTGTGGCAGGACTTGTTCAGTTTGGTCATGGAAGATATTAGACATATAGACAAGTGACTGAACTTAAATATACCTCTCTGCTTGAGTTCAGATTATACCCTAAGATGGGAATGAATTGTAGTTTCCTAAGCATTCATGCACTTCATCCTCCTGAAACAAGACCTGTTGTGATCCTCTGTACTTGAAGTGCATTTTCCATGACAGCCATATAGTAAAGCTGGAGATGTTTCTGAGTACCAGTCAGCACAGTCACTAATAGTTCATTTCAAGAACTAATCTTACACAGATTCATGGAGTGGTCACAGTGTTTTGAAAGACATGTACAGTATTTCTAAAAAAGACAATGAAAACAACAAAATCTTTTTTGAGTGCTCCAGATTTGAACAAGCAGATTTTCCATGATTTTGTCTGAGCATTATTTATTATAAAAATGAAATGTATTATTTAAATGTGTTTATCGTAATTTGATATGACTTGAGATAAAATATGATAAATCTATAAAGAAGATTAATTGCAGGGCTTCCTATAGAATACAGAATACATGTTTATTTTGGACAAAGAAAACAAAGTCTCTATTTGAAGAGATGTGATTAAATGCATATGTTTAGATTATATTGTAATGCTAATTATCAATGGTAGGAACCAATTAGGACTAGTGCTCCCAAATCACCAGACTACACTGCATTGACTAGCATACCTTTACTGCTCTACTGTTTTTTGCTGTAAGCACGTAAAAATGAAATTGTTTCCTTTGAAAGTCCATCTTGAACATTTTGAGCCAGTTCTTGTTCATTGTGCTTTCATAAACTGTCCTACAAAAGTTACCAGAACTACTTGTGTGAGAAAGACAGTCTCTGGCTATAGGAAATAGATATTGCTACTTTAGCTAGAAATTAAAGATAAAATACAAGATGCAAAAAACCTGCTTTTGATTCAAATGGCTATTGTTTGAATAAGCAAGGTTTGTAATCTGTCATTTGTAAAATACTGAAAGTGAGATTTTCATTGAACCCACTATGTCAATGACATATCTTTCTCAACATTACACACCTCATTTATCATTCTGGAATGAGGACCAAGTACCACATGAATGTAGAGTTTATGAAGGTATTGCCTCATAGCCCTGGAGGCTGATGACCCCTCTTTATCTACACAGCAGGTAAGGCACAAACAGTGGCAATGTGAGCTCTCTTTGCAGTCCCCTGCCAGTGTGCCTGACTGCTAAGCTGGGGGAACAAAAGAAAGATAGCATATGGATAGCAGATTGTAGGAGCGCTGAAGGAGGACTGAGGAAATCTATGTTGGGTGTGTGGCTCTGCCAAAGATCTCTTGTATGACTTTGGCCTTGTCACTTAATCTCCTTCTGTCTCTGTTCCCCTCTGCAAACAGGGAGAAGGCGACTTTCCTCTCCCCCAGGCTTTGCCTGGAAATCTGTTCAAACTCTGAGTTCTCTTGGACGGTGCGCTTGTGCAGTATGGGGTGGAGTAAGACTGAGCTTCATTGGCTCCTCTCACTGCTGCTATCATCCAAATAATAGGAATTACTATTAACAGCAGGGTAACAAAGAAATCCGTGTCTTCTTGATAGATTTTACTCATCTTTTCAGGCCATTCAATCTTTGGCCTCTGGGTGAAGGGGATGAACAAGGTAAGCAATTAGTGTCAGGAGCAGAGCTGTGAATTCTTCTTTTACAGGCTTCAAAATAATGCTGAAAATAGTGGCATTGGTGTTCTCTTTTTTCATCTGTCTCTTAATGCCTTTGGAAGACATTTCTGCCAAAATAACATCGGAATGTTTCTGCAACACACAAACTGAAGTGCTGTGCAAAAGACTGTATTTTGCTTTTCTTTGGCCTTGGATATGGCTCCCCGAGGGATTTAAAAAAAGCCCTCAAAAATGTAAAGGCTAGAGTGGGGACTGTGGTTTCTACAACTCTGTTATGCATTGTGCATGTTTATGGGACAGTATAAAGAATAAATAATAATGCAGAAACACTGCATTCTGTGCCCTTGTCTACCAATTGTGCTGATGCATTACATGATACAGCTACTGCTAATGAAACTAGAATTCAATTCTTAGCTTCACCTAAAATGCATGTCTGTTTTGCACTTGCAGTCTTGCAAATATAAATAATTTCCTGTGTCACTTTTCAGACATACCCACTGGTGGGTGTAACTGATGCTGTTTATGGACAAGATTTTTAAGAGGAGCTATCAAAATGGTATTTCAAAATTACCTGGATGCCTAAAGCCTCTATGCTCCTATATCTTTCTAAGTATATATCAGGGTATCTTCTCTCCAAACAGAGTATTGCTGGTCTAGATGATATCACTTGCACCTGCTGTTACACAGATGTGCAAAAGAAAACTGGAGAAATAATGTAATCAGAAATCAAACCCAAGCGCTATTTTTCTCAAATTTTAACTGAACAAATGCTATCACTTTTATTGTTTTTTTTTACCTGTAGGGAAACAAAGATCAGGGGACTCACTATTAGAGCTTTAACTCCCATTTCCAAAACAACTAGTGAATTGCCTCTGGGTAGAGTTTGCAGTGGAAGGCTGGCTTTATTCACATTAGCAGGACAAAATAAGGCCAGGTTCTTCTGGGAGTGAAAGGCTGGGCCCAGACTGGGTTTTCCACACCCATTCCAAAGGCTTACTCTGTGGTGACTGTTGAATATGTAAGGCTAGAGCACAGTATTCAAATCTCTGTGGTCAGAGGTAAAGCAGATGTCACCTGAAACCCTTCAGGATGTAGAATTTTCTTAATGCTCTGTCTTGTTGTGCAATCCCATTGAAAGAACACTTCAGAGAGCACTCATTTCTTACTAATGTAAACTTTCTGAGGAGTATCCAAAGATATGACCTCTAGGTGAACCTTTAACCTTCCCCTTAATTATTTGTTTGAAGACAGTGTGGAGTTCTCCTGCTGAGAGCCAAAGCCCATAATGCTTCGCAGCCCTGTGAGCAGGGGGCTGTGTGCAGGGAAGTGGAGAGGGACATAAATAAGGGGACCACCAGATGTAAATAATAAAAGTGGTTGGGGTTTAAATAAAAAAAAAAAGGAAAAAGCAATTTGGTTTCCCTGAAGAGTGGCCTGATTGAAGAATAGGGGTTAGTAAGACGGTAAGTGTGTGCGTGTGTGTGTGAGGGGGTGTTTTTGTGATTTTCTACAGGCCTAAATAAGCATTCATTCCATTCTTTAAAACCTTGCCATCTGTATGCCCCATAGAAGCTCATAGGAGATGAGAAAAGTCTTATCAGGCTTTCCTGTTAATCTATATTGGCCTTAACTTTAGCTGATAAAAGGCATACTGGATGGAGGAGGTTCAGGTCAGGCTCCATTTGGTCAGTGTGGCAACATTACTGGAAAGTAGCTCAACAAATAAGTCCTATCAGGATCAGGAACCTTTGTCTTTGAAGATGGAAACACATCTTGAAATCACAGCACTGGGGCAGGAGATTTCTTCACTGTGCTGCAGTCAAAAGGGAATAAACAACCACATTGGCTATGTCTGAGTTTTTATTTTAATACCTGAAGTCATGACTAATTCTGCAGCAGGATGACATTTCTGACAACTGAATGATACTTTTCTTAAAGAATAAAGAATATCTTCTGGATGTAACCAGAGAGATGTAAAAGAGCCCTTTAGTGTTATCTGTAGCATTTATGCATCTGTCTAATGAAGTTTCCATGACTGTGATTACAGAAGGTGCAATTGAAGGTGTGCCACTGTCCTTTATCTGTGGAGGAATTTAAGTGGGCAGTGGGAGAGAGTGAGGGAAGCCCAATAAAAGGCCTAACAGAGTTGATGCTATATGAAGGCTAGCAATTTACTAAATGAGCCAATGAACCTAGTTTTCAGTTAACTGACTGAAAGACGTCACTAGGTATTGGATCAGGCCCAATGGCAATTATTGGAGGCTGTTTTGGATGATGGGCATGTTAGTATTTCTGAAGAGGATTAAACATTAGTATTCGACTTCATTAGCACTCCTTAAGGGTCACCAGCCGAAAGCCTGAGCTGTGAAATAGCACACAAAACCTGTTTGAAGGCTCCAACGTGTTTCAAACACAAAGAGCAGGGACAAAAACAAGTGTGGCTCCTGAGTGATAGAAAATTGTCCTGTTTTGAAAGATAATCTGTGAAGAGGCAAGTTTTAAAAGTATTTTAGGGAAATTAAGTTAGCTTAGTTTGTGCTGATGGGGAGTAAGCTAAGCATTAAGCTAATAAGAAATATGCAAGCACTTATTTTTTGATTACCAGCAAAATTAAACCCAGGCTTCAAAACCAACTAACTGCTTTTACCAGTGCTCAAAAGCCTTAGCAACCACCCCCGTTTGAGATTAAAAAAGTTATTTTGGGCTTAATATTAACCACATGTACCTGCGACTAGGAGTTTCTAACGAGTTGAAAGGTGCCTGAGTTTAGGGCAGGCAAGCGGTCGCCTTGTGCAGAGTGTCCCCGCTCAGACGCAGAGGTGGCCCCCAGCTGGCACTGACCTCCAAACGACCCTTGCCTTTACAGGCTCCAACTAGCAGGAGTTGCAGAAGAGCAGAAGTCTTTCTGGGCCAGCACTTATTGCTGCTGCGCTGGTGATAAAACTTCAGACAGCCTAATTGATGGCTTTGCTGACCTAACGATACCTTGTGAAAGCATGGAGTGGAAAAGCCTGGTCCTCATTTATGGCCAGCTGCAAGCGGAGCTGGATCCCTAAGATGCAAAGGGGAAAAGAGTCTCATAGCCTGTGAACTTTAACCAGGATCTTAGACATTTAGAAGAAGTTAAAGAAACAATTGTCTTTTAACACAAGTTTTCAGTCAAAGCCTTCTGGCAAATCCAGCTTTAAGCTGGCTAGTAAGATAAGCATGTTACTGGTTACAATTTCTGAGCACTCAGAGGAAAATGCTTTAAAGTGAAATTCTACTTTTTTAAAAAAGCAACGCAAAGCAAAACAGATTTCCACACCACACTAAAATCCTGTCTTTTTTAAAGCAGAGATGTTCTCAACACACAGAAGCAAGCTGATGAAAGGACTTCTATTCTTTGTATTCTGTTGCAGGTTTATTAATGCCAGAAGAAGAATAGTACAGCCTATGATTGACCAGTCAAATCGAGCAGGCAAGTTCCAAGTAGTATCTGTATTCAAGTCCCACAGGCGCAAATCCTCATCAAGTTATTCTTCGGGAGTCCCATCACCTGGTAAATAAATGCTCCAACCAGGCATTCTGGGAGATTTTTTTTCTCGTGTCCCCAGAATTCTGCTGTAGGAAGCAACTTCACTAATTGGTGCTAATTGGAGATTTCCCACCCTGACTCTACTGAAACTGCTTTTTATTTTCTCTCTGAATTGGTAATTGGGTACAAGTAGTAGTGCC